>NW_027507966.1:0-185024 GCF_051348905.1 Ranitomeya variabilis | reverse complement strand
CTTGAACACACACACATACACAGTAGAACTGTCATTGAGAAGGCCTCCAGAGCTTCTAGAAATGCCTTCCCCTTGGCAATTTTTGCTCTCTCCACAATGGGTGTCGGTTTTAGGCCTTGGTGCGGCAGAAGTGGCAAACCATTTCTGGTTATCTCTCCTCTGCCTTTCGCATCCGTCATCGTCGCCGCCGCTCAAGATCAAGTGTAGTATCTGATACGTCCCGTATTTGGGGACCAGTTGGGGGCTTTGCTTTCACCTATGTATGTCAAACATTGTATTGCATTCAATATGCAATCAATCAATGTGTCTTTACTGGTTGCAACAGGTGTGTTAAGATGTAGGCCTGTATTAGGCCTTTGTTACAGTGTTGCAAATATACTGTGCCATCTACAAAATTAGGCCCCGGCTGTCAGTACTGTTTAAATTGAAGTATCCAATGAGTAGCTCTGCCATATATACCACTTTTCTGACTGCATGAATTCTTTTGTGAAACATTGTCTCCCTCTTGTGGACCACCGAATTTTAAATGTGGTGTATTATATGTATTTAAAAAAAAAGGAAAAATGGTGTCTGTGCTGATTTTGACTATGCTTGTCTTGTCCATCTACACCTGTGTGAGTATTGTAATGCTTTGGACCAATCAGGTGCGCTGCCTGCAGTAGATAGAATCTGAGCACGGAACCTTCACGTGCAGTCACAATGAGCCTTTGGCCATTGTCTCCGGAACTCTCACGTGTCACAATGGGCTCTTGGCCTATAACAGGCAGTGAAAAATGGCCGCCGTCTTCAGTCTGCTGCTGGTGCAGCAGCAGACCACATGGCAGGGGGGGTCTGTGCCCAGCTTCAGGAGAGTTGGGAAGACAACTGCTCGCCTGTCTGTTTTTTGAATTTCCCACTCAGTTACTGCACACTTTAGAGCAAAAGGGGGATGGAGGGTGTGTTAAAATAGGTGGAGATATGCAGATTCAAAACGCGTTGTGCACAGCTTGAACACACACACATACACAGTAGAACTGTCATTGAGAAGGCCTCCAGAGCTTCTAGAAATGCCTTCCCCTTGGCAATTTTTGCTCTCTCTCCACAATGGGTGTCGGTTTTAGGCCTTGGTGCGGCAGAAGTGGCAAACCATTTCTGGTTATCTCTTCTCTGCCTTTCGCAACCGTCGTCGTCGCCGCCGCTCAAGATCAAGTGTAGTATCTGATACGTCCCCTATTTGGGGACCAGTTGGGGGCTTTGCTTTCACCTATGTATGTCAAACATTGTATTGCATTCAATATGCAATCAATCAATGTGTCTTTACTGGTTGCAACAGGTGTGTTAAGATGTAGGCCTGTATTAGGCCTTTGTTACAGTGTTGCAAATATACTGTGCCATCTACAAAATTAGGCCCCGGCTGTCAGTACTGTTTAAATTGAAGTATCCAATGAGTAGCTCTGCCATATATACCACTTTTCTGACTGCATGAATTCTTTTGTGAAACATTGTCTCCCTCTTGTGGACCACCGAATTTTAAATGTGGTGTATTATATGTATTTAAAAAAAAAGGAAAAATGGTGTCTGTGCTGATTTTGACTATGCTTGTCTTGTCCATCTACACCTGTGTGAGTATTGTAATGCTTTGGACCAATCAGGTGCGCTGCCTGCAGTAGATAGAATCTGAGCACGGAACCTTCACGTGCAGTCACAATGAGCCTTTGGCCATTGTCTCCGGAACTCTCACGTGTCACAATGGGCTCTTGGCCTATAACAGGCAGTGAAAAATGGCCGCCGTCTTCAGTCTGCTGCTGGTGCAGCAGCAGACCACATGGCAGGGGGGGTCTGTGCCCAGCTTCAGGAGAGTTGGGAAGACAACTGCTCGCCTGTCTGTTTTTTGAATTTCCCACTCAGTTACTGCACACTTTAGAGCAAAAGGGGGATGGAGGGTGTGTTAAAATAGGTGGAGATATGCAGATTCAAAACGCGTTGTGCACAGCTTGAACACACACACATACACAGTAGAACTGTCATTGAGAAGGCCTCCAGAGCTTCTAGAAATGCCTTCCCCTTGGCAATTTTTGCTCTCTCCACAATGGGTGTCGGTTTTAGGCCTTGGTGCGGCAGAAGTGGCAAACCATTTCTGGTTATCTCTCCTCTGCCTTTCGCATCCGTCATCGTCGCCGCCGCTCAAGATCAAGTGTAGTATCTGATACGTCCCGTATTTGGGGACCAGTTGGGGGCTTTGCTTTCACCTATGTATGTCAAACATTGTATTGCATTCAATATGCAATCAATCAATGTGTCTTTACTGGTTGCAACAGGTGTGTTAAGATGTAGGCCTGTATTAGGCCTTTGTTACAGTGTTGCAAATATACTGTGCCATCTACAAAATTAGGCCCCGGCTGTCAGTACTGTTTAAATTGAAGTATCCAATGAGTAGCTCTGCCATATATACCACTTTTCTGACGGCATGAATTCTTTTGTGAAACATTGTTTCCCTCTTGTGGACCACCGAATTTTAAATGTGGTGTATTATATGTATTTAAAAAAAAGGAAAAATGGTGTCTGTGCTGATCTTGACTATGCTTGTCTTGTCCATCTACACCTGTGTGAGTATTGTAATGCTTTGGACCAATCAGGTGCGCTGCCTGCAGTAGATAGAATCTGAGCACGGAACCTTCACGTGCAGTCACAATGAGCCTTTGGCCATTGTCTCCGGAACTCTCACGTGTCACAATGGGCTCTTGGCCTATAACAGGCAGTGAAAAATGGCCGCCGTCTTCAGTCTGCTGCTGGTGCAGCAGCAGACCACATGGCAGGGGGGGTCTGTGCCCAGCTTCAGGAGAGTTGGGAAGACAACTGCTCGCCTGTCTGTTTTTTGAATTTCCCACTCAGTTACTGCACACTTTAGAGCAAAAGGGGGATGGAGGGTGTGTTAAAATAGGTGGAGATATGCAGATTCAAAACGCGTTGTGCACAGCTTGAACACACACACATACACAGTAGAACTGTCATTGAGAAGGCCTCCAGAGCTTCTAGAAATGCCTTCCCCTTGGCAATTTTTGCTCTCTCTCCACAATGGGTGTCGGTTTTAGGCCTTGGTGCGGCAGAAGTGGCAAACCATTTCTGGTTATCTCTCCTTTGCCTTTCGCATCCGTCGTCGTCGCCGCCACTCAAGATCAAGTGTAGTATCTGATACGTCCCCTATTTGGGGACCAGTTGGGGGCTTTGCTTTCACCTATGTATGTCAAACATTGTATTGCATTCAATATGCAATCAATCAATGTGTCTTTACTGGTTGCAACAGGTGTGTTAAGATGTAGGCCTGTATTAGGCCTTTGTTACAGTGTTGCAAATATACTGTGCCATCTACAAAATTAGGCCCCGGCTGTCAGTACTGTTTAAATTGAAGTATCCAATGAGTAGCTCTGCCATATATACCACTTTTCTGACGGCATGAATTCTTTTGTGAAACATTGTCTCCCTCTTGTGGACCACCGAATTTTAAATGTGGTGTATTATATGTATTTAAAAAAAAGGAAAAATGGTGTCTGTGCTGATCTTGACTATGCTTGTCTTGTCCATCTACACCTGTGTGAGTATTGTAATGCTTTGGACCAATCAGGTGCGCTGCCTGCAGTAGATAGAATCTGAGCACGGAACCTTCACGTGCAGTCACAATGAGCCTTTGGCCATTGTCTCCGGAACTCTCACGTGTCACAATGGGCTCTTGGCCTATAACAGGCAGTGAAAAATGGCCGCCGTCTTCAGTCTGCTGCTGGTGCAGCAGCAGACCACATGGCAGGGGGGGTCTGTGCCCAGCTTCAGGAGAGTTGGGAAGACAACTGCTCGCCTGTCTGTTTTTTGAATTTCCCACTCAGTTACTGCACACTTTAGAGCAAAAGGGGGATGGAGGGTGTGTTAAAATAGGTGGAGATATGCAGATTCAAAACGCGTTGTGCACAGCTTGAACACACACACATACACAGTAGAACTGTCATTGAGAAGGCCTCCAGAGCTTCTAGAAATGCCTTCCCCTTGGCAATTTTTGCTCTCTCTCCACAATGGGTGTCGGTTTTAGGCCTTGGTGCGGCAGAAGTGGCAAACCATTTCTGGTTATCTCTCCTCTGCCTTTCGCATCCGTCGTCGTCGCCGCCGCTCAAGATCAAGTGTAGTATCTGATACGTCCCGTATTTGGGGACGAGTTGGGGGCTTTGCTTTCACCTATGTATATCAAACATTGTATTGCATTCAATATGCAATCAATCAATGTGTCTTTACTGGTTGCAACAGGTGTGTTAAGATGTAGGCCTGTATTAGGCCTTTGTTACAGTGTTGCAAATATACTGTGCCATCTACAAAATTAGGCCCCGGCTGTCAGTACTGTTTAAATTGAAGTATCCAATGAGTAGCTCTGCCATATATACCACTTTTCTGACTGCATGAATTCTTTTGTGAAACATTGTCTCCCTCTTGTGGACCACCGAATTTTAAATGTGGTGTATTATATGTATTTAAAAAAAAAGGAAAAATGGTGTCTGTGCTGATTTTGACTATGCTTGTCTTGTCCATCTACACCTGTGTGAGTATTGTAATGCTTTGGACCAATCAGGTGCGCTGCCTGCAGTAGATAGAATCTGAGCACGGAACCTTCACGTGCAGTCACAATGAGCCTTTGGCCATTGTCTCCGGAACTCTCACGTGTCACAATGGGCTCTTGGCCTATAACAGGCAGTGAAAAATGGCCGCCGTCTTCAGTCTGCTGCTGGTGCAGCAGCAGACCACATGGCAGGGGGGGTCTGTGCCCAGCTTCAGGAGAGTTGGGAAGACAACTGCTCGCCTGTCTGTTTTTTGAATTTCCCACTCAGTTACTGCACACTTTAGAGCAAAAGGGGGATGGAGGGTGTGTTAAAATAGGTGGAGATATGCAGATTCAAAACGCGTTGTGCACAGCTTGAACACACACACATACACAGTAGAACTGTCATTGAGAAGGCCTCCAGAGCTTCTAGAAATGCCTTCCCCTTGGCAATTTTTGCTCTCTCTCCACAATGGGTGTCGGTTTTAGGCCTTGGTGCGGCAGAAGTGGCAAACCATTTCTGGTTATCTCTTCTCTGCCTTTCGCAACCGTCGTCGTCGCCGCCGCTCAAGATCAAGTGTAGTATCTGATACGTCCCCTATTTGGGGACCAGTTGGGGGCTTTGCTTTCACCTATGTATGTCAAACATTGTATTGCATTCAATATGCAATCAATCAATGTGTCTTTACTGGTTGCAACAGGTGTGTTAAGATGTAGGCCTGTATTAGGCCTTTGTTACAGTGTTGCAAATATTCTGTGCCATCTACAAAATTAGGCCCCGGCTGTCAGTACTGTTTACATTGAAGTATCCAATGAGTAGCTCTGCCATATATACCACTTTTCTGACGGCATGAATTCTTTTGTGAAACATTGTCTCCCTCTTGTGGACCACCGAATTTTAAATGTGGTGTATTATATGTATTTAAAAAAAAAGGAAAAATGGTGTCTGTGCTGATTTTGACTATGCTTGTCTTGTCCATCTACACCTGTGTGAGTATTGTAATGCTTTGGACCAATCAGGTGCGCTGCCTGCAGTAGATAGAATCTGAGCACGGAACCTTCACGTGCAGTCACAATGAGCCTTTGGCCATTGTCTCCGGAACTCTCACGTGTCACAATGGGCTCTTGGCCTATAACAGGCAGTGAAAAATGGCCGCCGTCTTCAGTCTGCTGCTGGTGCAGCAGCAGACCACATGGCAGGGGGGGTCTGTGCCCAGCTTCAGGAGAGTTGGGAAGACAACTGCTCGCCTGTCTGTTTTTTGAATTTCCCACTCAGTTACTGCACACTTTAGAGCAAAAGGGGGATGGAGGGTGTGTTAAAATAGGTGGAGATATGCAGATTCAAAACGCGTTGTGCACAGCTTGAACACACACACATACACAGTAGAACTGTCATTGAGAAGGCCTCCAGAGCTTCTAGAAATGCCTTCCCCTTGGCAATTTTTGCTCTCTCCACAATGGGTGTCGGTTTTAGGCCTTGGTGCGGCAGAAGTGGCAAACCATTTCTGGTTATCTCTCCTCTGCCTTTCGCATCCGTCATCGTCGCCGCCGCTCAAGATCAAGTGTAGTATCTGATACGTCCCGTATTTGGGGACCAGTTGGGGGCTTTGCTTTCACCTATGTATGTCAAACATTGTATTGCATTCAATATGCAATCAATCAATGTGTCTTTACTGGTTGCAACAGGTGTGTTAAGATGTAGGCCTGTATTAGGCCTTTGTTACAGTGTTGCAAATATACTGTGCCATCTACAAAATTAGGCCCCGGCTGTCAGTACTGTTTAAATTGAAGTATCCAATGAGTAGCTCTGCCATATATACCACTTTTCTGACTGCATGAATTCTTTTGTGAAACATTGTCTCCCTCTTGTGGACCACCGAATTTTAAATGTGGTGTATTATATGTATTTAAAAAAAAAGGAAAAATGGTGTCTGTGCTGATTTTGACTATGCTTGTCTTGTCCATCTACACCTGTGTGAGTATTGTAATGCTTTGGACCAATCAGGTGCGCTGCCTGCAGTAGATAGAATCTGAGCACGGAACCTTCACGTGCAGTCACAATGAGCCTTTGGCCATTGTCTCCGGAACTCTCACGTGTCACAATGGGCTCTTGGCCTATAACAGGCAGTGAAAAATGGCCGCCGTCTTCAGTCTGCTGCTGGTGCAGCAGCAGACCACATGGCAGGGGGGGTCTGTGCCCAGCTTCAGGAGAGTTGGGAAGACAACTGCTCGCCTGTCTGTTTTTTGAATTTCCCACTCAGTTACTGCACACTTTAGAGCAAAAGGGGGATGGAGGGTGTGTTAAAATAGGTGGAGATATGCAGATTCAAAACGCGTTGTGCACAGCTTGAACACACACACATACACAGTAGAACTGTCATTGAGAAGGCCTCCAGAGCTTCTAGAAATGCCTTCCCCTTGGCAATTTTTGCTCTCTCTCCACAATGGGTGTCGGTTTTAGGCCTTGGTGCGGCAGAAGTGGCAAACCATTTCTGGTTATCTCTTCTCTGCCTTTCGCAACCGTCGTCGTCGCCGCCGCTCAAGATCAAGTGTAGTATCTGATACGTCCCCTATTTGGGGACCAGTTGGGGGCTTTGCTTTCACCTATGTATGTCAAACATTGTATTGCATTCAATATGCAATCAATCAATGTGTCTTTACTGGTTGCAACAGGTGTGTTAAGATGTAGGCCTGTATTAGGCCTTTGTTACAGTGTTGCAAATATACTGTGCCATCTACAAAATTAGGCCCCGGCTGTCAGTACTGTTTAAATTGAAGTATCCAATGAGTAGCTCTGCCATATATACCACTTTTCTGACTGCATGAATTCTTTTGTGAAACATTGTCTCCCTCTTGTGGACCACCGAATTTTAAATGTGGTGTATTATATGTATTTAAAAAAAAAGGAAAAATGGTGTCTGTGCTGATTTTGACTATGCTTGTCTTGTCCATCTACACCTGTGTGAGTATTGTAATGCTTTGGACCAATCAGGTGCGCTGCCTGCAGTAGATAGAATCTGAGCACGGAACCTTCACGTGCAGTCACAATGAGCCTTTGGCCATTGTCTCCGGAACTCTCACGTGTCACAATGGGCTCTTGGCCTATAACAGGCAGTGAAAAATGGCCGCCGTCTTCAGTCTGCTGCTGGTGCAGCAGCAGACCACATGGCAGGGGGGGTCTGTGCCCAGCTTCAGGAGAGTTGGGAAGACAACTGCTCGCCTGTCTGTTTTTTGAATTTCCCACTCAGTTACTGCACACTTTAGAGCAAAAGGGGGATGGAGGGTGTGTTAAAATAGGTGGAGATATGCAGATTCAAAACGCGTTGTGCACAGCTTGAACACACACACATACACAGTAGAACTGTCATTGAGAAGGCCTCCAGAGCTTCTAGAAATGCCTTCCCCTTGGCAATTTTTGCTCTCTCCACAATGGGTGTCGGTTTTAGGCCTTGGTGCGGCAGAAGTGGCAAACCATTTCTGGTTATCTCTCCTCTGCCTTTCGCATCCGTCATCGTCGCCGCCGCTCAAGATCAAGTGTAGTATCTGATACGTCCCGTATTTGGGGACCAGTTGGGGGCTTTGCTTTCACCTATGTATGTCAAACATTGTATTGCATTCAATATGCAATCAATCAATGTGTCTTTACTGGTTGCAACAGGTGTGTTAAGATGTAGGCCTGTATTAGGCCTTTGTTACAGTGTTGCAAATATACTGTGCCATCTACAAAATTAGGCCCCGGCTGTCAGTACTGTTTAAATTGAAGTATCCAATGAGTAGCTCTGCCATATATACCACTTTTCTGACGGCATGAATTCTTTTGTGAAACATTGTTTCCCTCTTGTGGACCACCGAATTTTAAATGTGGTGTATTATATGTATTTAAAAAAAAGGAAAAATGGTGTCTGTGCTGATCTTGACTATGCTTGTCTTGTCCATCTACACCTGTGTGAGTATTGTAATGCTTTGGACCAATCAAGTGCGCTGCCTGCAGTAGATAGAATCTGAGCACGGAACCTTCACGTGCAGTCACAATGAGCCTTTGGCCATTGTCTCCGGAACTCTCACGTGTCACAATGGGCTCTTGGCCTATAACAGGCAGTGAAAAATGGCCGCCGTCTTCAGTCTGCTGCTGGTGCAGCAGCAGACCACATGGCAGGGGGGGTCTGTGCCCAGCTTCAGGAGAGTTGGGAAGACAACTGCTCGCCTGTCTGTTTTTTGAATTTCCCACTCAGTTACTGCACACTTTAGAGCAAAAGGGGGATGGAGGGTGTGTTAAAATAGGTGGAGATATGCAGATTCAAAACGCGTTGTGCACAGCTTGAACACACACACATACACAGTAGAACTGTCATTGAGAAGGCCTCCAGAGCTTCTAGAAATGCCTTCCCCTTGGCAATTTTTGCTCTCTCTCCACAATGGGTGTCGGTTTTAGGCCTTGGTGCGGCAGAAGTGGCAAACCATTTCTGGTTATCTCTCCTTTGCCTTTCGCATCCGTCGTCGTCGCCGCCACTCAAGATCAAGTGTAGTATCTGATACGTCCCCTATTTGGGGACCAGTTGGGGGCTTTGCTTTCACCTATGTATGTCAAACATTGTATTGCATTCAATATGCAATCAATCAATGTGTCTTTACTGGTTGCAACAGGTGTGTTAAGATGTAGGCCTGTATTAGGCCTTTGTTACAGTGTTGCAAATATACTGTGCCATCTACAAAATTAGGCCCCGGCTGTCAGTACTGTTTAAATTGAAGTATCCAATGAGTAGCTCTGCCATATATACCACTTTTCTGACGGCATGAATTCTTTTGTGAAACATTGTCTCCCTCTTGTGGACCACCGAATTTTAAATGTGGTGTATTATATGTATTTAAAAAAAAGGAAAAATGGTGTCTGTGCTGATCTTGACTATGCTTGTCTTGTCCATCTACACCTGTGTGAGTATTGTAATGCTTTGGACCAATCAGGTGCGCTGCCTGCAGTAGATAGAATCTGAGCACGGAACCTTCACGTGCAGTCACAATGAGCCTTTGGCCATTGTCTCCGGAACTCTCACGTGTCACAATGGGCTCTTGGCCTATAACAGGCAGTGAAAAATGGCCGCCGTCTTCAGTCTGCTGCTGGTGCAGCAGCAGACCACATGGCAGGGGGGGTCTGTGCCCAGCTTCAGGAGAGTTGGGAAGACAACTGCTCGCCTGTCTGTTTTTTGAATTTCCCACTCAGTTACTGCACACTTTAGAGCAAAAGGGGGATGGAGGGTGTGTTAAAATAGGTGGAGATATGCAGATTCAAAACGCGTTGTGCACAGCTTGAACACACACACATACACAGTAGAACTGTCATTGAGAAGGCCTCCAGAGCTTCTAGAAATGCCTTCCCCTTGGCAATTTTTGCTCTCTCTCCACAATGGGTGTCGGTTTTAGGCCTTGGTGCGGCAGAAGTGGCAAACCATTTCTGGTTTTCTCTCCTCTGCCTTTCGCATCCGTCGTCGTCGCCGCCGCTCAAGATCAAGTGTAGTATCTGATACGTCCCGTATTTGGGGACGAGTTGGGGGCTTTGCTTTCACCTATGTATATCAAACATTGTATTGCATTCAATATGCAATCAATCAATGTGTCTTTACTGGTTGCAACAGGTGTGTTAAGATGTAGGCCTGTATTAGGCCTTTGTTACAGTGTTGCAAATATACTGTGCCATCTACAAAATTAGGCCCCGGCTGTCAGTACTGTTTAAATTGAAGTATCCAATGAGTAGCTCTGCCATATATACCACTTTTCTGACTGCATGAATTCTTTTGTGAAACATTGTCTCCCTCTTGTGGACCACCGAATTTTAAATGTGGTGTATTATATGTATTTAAAAAAAAAGGAAAAATGGTGTCTGTGCTGATTTTGACTATGCTTGTCTTGTCCATCTACACCTGTGTGAGTATTGTAATGCTTTGGACCAATCAGGTGCGCTGCCTGCAGTAGATAGAATCTGAGCACGGAACCTTCACGTGCAGTCACAATGAGCCTTTGGCCATTGTCTCCGGAACTCTCACGTGTCACAATGGGCTCTTGGCCTATAACAGGCAGTGAAAAATGGCCGCCGTCTTCAGTCTGCTGCTGGTGCAGCAGCAGACCACATGGCAGGGGGGGTCTGTGCCCAGCTTCAGGAGAGTTGGGAAGACAACTGCTCGCCTGTCTGTTTTTTGAATTTCCCACTCAGTTACTGCACACTTTAGAGCAAAAGGGGGATGGAGGGTGTGTTAAAATAGGTGGAGATATGCAGATTCAAAACGCGTTGTGCACAGCTTGAACACACACACATACACAGTAGAACTGTCATTGAGAAGGCCTCCAGAGCTTCTAGAAATGCCTTCCCCTTGGCAATTTTTGCTCTCTCTCCACAATGGGTGTCGGTTTTAGGCCTTGGTGCGGCAGAAGTGGCAAACCATTTCTGGTTATCTCTTCTCTGCCTTTCGCAACCGTCGTCGTCGCCGCCGCTCAAGATCAAGTGTAGTATCTGATACGTCCCCTATTTGGGGACCAGTTGGGGGCTTTGCTTTCACCTATGTATGTCAAACATTGTATTGCATTCAATATGCAATCAATCAATGTGTCTTTACTGGTTGCAACAGGTGTGTTAAGATGTAGGCCTGTATTAGGCCTTTGTTACAGTGTTGCAAATATACTGTGCCATCTACAAAATTAGGCCCCGGCTGTCAGTACTGTTTAAATTGAAGTATCCAATGAGTAGCTCTGCCATATATACCACTTTTCTGACTGCATGAATTCTTTTGTGAAACATTGTCTCCCTCTTGTGGACCACCGAATTTTAAATGTGGTGTATTATATGTATTTAAAAAAAAAGGAAAAATGGTGTCTGTGCTGATTTTGACTATGCTTGTCTTGTCCATCTACACCTGTGTGAGTATTGTAATGCTTTGGACCAATCAGGTGCGCTGCCTGCAGTAGATAGAATCTGAGCACGGAACCTTCACGTGCAGTCACAATGAGCCTTTGGCCATTGTCTCCGGAACTCTCACGTGTCACAATGGGCTCTTGGCCTATAACAGGCAGTGAAAAATGGCCGCCGTCTTCAGTCTGCTGCTGGTGCAGCAGCAGACCACATGGCAGGGGGGGTCTGTGCCCAGCTTCAGGAGAGTTGGGAAGACAACTGCTCGCCTGTCTGTTTTTTGAATTTCCCACTCAGTTACTGCACACTTTAGAGCAAAAGGGGGATGGAGGGTGTGTTAAAATAGGTGGAGATATGCAGATTCAAAACGCGTTGTGCACAGCTTGAACACACACACATACACAGTAGAACTGTCATTGAGAAGGCCTCCAGAGCTTCTAGAAATGCCTTCCCCTTGGCAATTTTTGCTCTCTCCACAATGGGTGTCGGTTTTAGGCCTTGGTGCGGCAGAAGTGGCAAACCATTTCTGGTTATCTCTCCTCTGCCTTTCGCATCCGTCATCGTCGCCGCCACTCAAGATCAAGTGTAGTATCTGATACGTCCCGTATTTGGGGACCAGTTGGGGGCTTTGCTTTCACCTATGTATGTCAAACATTGTATTGCATTCAATATGCAATCAATCAATGTGTCTTTACTGGTTGCAACAGGTGTGTTAAGATGTAGGCCTGTATTAGGCCTTTGTTACAGTGTTGCAAATATACTGTGCCATCTACAAAATTAGGCCCCGGCTGTCAGTACTGTTTAAATTGAAGTATCCAATGAGTAGCTCTGCCATATATACCACTTTTCTGACTGCATGAATTCTTTTGTGAAACATTGTCTCCCTCTTGTGGACCACCGAATTTTAAATGTGGTGTATTATATGTATTTAAAAAAAAAGGAAAAATGGTGTCTGTGCTGATTTTGACTATGCTTGTCTTGTCCATCTACACCTGTGTGAGTATTGTAATGCTTTGGACCAATCAGGTGCGCTGCCTGCAGTAGATAGAATCTGAGCACGGAACCTTCACGTGCAGTCACAATGAGCCTTTGGCCATTGTCTCCGGAACTCTCACGTGTCACAATGGGCTCTTGGCCTATAACAGGCAGTGAAAAATGGCCGCCGTCTTCAGTCTGCTGCTGGTGCAGCAGCAGACCACATGGCAGGGGGGGTCTGTGCCCAGCTTCAGGAGAGTTGGGAAGACAACTGCTCGCCTGTCTGTTTTTTGAATTTCCCACTCAGTTACTGCACACTTTAGAGCAAAAGGGGGATGGAGGGTGTGTTAAAATAGGTGGAGATATGCAGATTCAAAACGCGTTGTGCACAGCTTGAACACACACACATACACAGTAGAACTGTCATTGAGAAGGCCTCCAGAGCTTCTAGAAATGCCTTCCCCTTGGCAATTTTTGCTCTCTCTCCACAATGGGTGTCGGTTTTAGGCCTTGGTGCGGCAGAAGTGGCAAACCATTTCTGGTTATCTCTTCTCTGCCTTTCGCAACCGTCGTCGTCGCCGCCGCTCAAGATCAAGTGTAGTATCTGATACGTCCCCTATTTGGGGACCAGTTGGGGGCTTTGCTTTCACCTATGTATGTCAAACATTGTATTGCATTCAATATGCAATCAATCAATGTGTCTTTACTGGTTGCAACAGGTGTGTTAAGATGTAGGCCTGTATTAGGCCTTTGTTACAGTGTTGCAAATATACTGTGCCATCTACAAAATTAGGCCCCGGCTGTCAGTACTGTTTAAATTGAAGTATCCAATGAGTAGCTCTGCCATATATACCACTTTTCTGACTGCATGAATTCTTTTGTGAAACATTGTCTCCCTCTTGTGGACCACCGAATTTTAAATGTGGTGTATTATATGTATTTAAAAAAAAAGGAAAAATGGTGTCTGTGCTGATTTTGACTATGCTTGTCTTGTCCATCTACACCTGTGTGAGTATTGTAATGCTTTGGACCAATCAGGTGCGCTGCCTGCAGTAGATAGAATCTGAGCACGGAACCTTCACGTGCAGTCACAATGAGCCTTTGGCCATTGTCTCCGGAACTCTCACGTGTCACAATGGGCTCTTGGCCTATAACAGGCAGTGAAAAATGGCCGCCGTCTTCAGTCTGCTGCTGGTGCAGCAGCAGACCACATGGCAGGGGGGGTCTGTGCCCAGCTTCAGGAGAGTTGGGAAGACAACTGCTCGCCTGTCTGTTTTTTGAATTTCCCACTCAGTTACTGCACACTTTAGAGCAAAAGGGGGATGGAGGGTGTGTTAAAATAGGTGGAGATATGCAGATTCAAAACGCGTTGTGCACAGCTTGAACACACACACATACACAGTAGAACTGTCATTGAGAAGGCCTCCAGAGCTTCTAGAAATGCCTTCCCCTTGGCAATTTTTGCTCTCTCCACAATGGGTGTCGGTTTTAGGCCTTGGTGCGGCAGAAGTGGCAAACCATTTCTGGTTATCTCTCCTCTGCCTTTCGCATCCGTCATCGTCGCCGCCGCTCAAGATCAAGTGTAGTATCTGATACGTCCCGTATTTGGGGACCAGTTGGGGGCTTTGCTTTCACCTATGTATGTCAAACATTGTATTGCATTCAATATGCAATCAATCAATGTGTCTTTACTGGTTGCAACAGGTGTGTTAAGATGTAGGCCTGTATTAGGCCTTTGTTACAGTGTTGCAAATATACTGTGCCATCTACAAAATTAGGCCCCGGCTGTCAGTACTGTTTAAATTGAAGTATCCAATGAGTAGCTCTGCCATATATACCACTTTTCTGACTGCATGAATTCTTTTGTGAAACATTGTCTCCCTCTTGTGGACCACCGAATTTTAAATGTGGTGTATTATATGTATTTAAAAAAAAAGGAAAAATGGTGTCTGTGCTGATTTTGACTATGCTTGTCTTGTCCATCTACACCTGTGTGAGTATTGTAATGCTTTGGACCAATCAGGTGCGCTGCCTGCAGTAGATAGAATCTGAGCACGGAACCTTCACGTGCAGTCACAATGAGCCTTTGGCCATTGTCTCCGGAACTCTCACGTGTCACAATGGGCTCTTGGCCTATAACAGGCAGTGAAAAATGGCCGCCGTCTTCAGTCTGCTGCTGGTGCAGCAGCAGACCACATGGCAGGGGGGGTCTGTGCCCAGCTTCAGGAGAGTTGGGAAGACAACTGCTCGCCTGTCTGTTTTTTGAATTTCCCACTCAGTTACTGCACACTTTAGAGCAAAAGGGGGATGGAGGGTGTGTTAAAATAGGTGGAGATATGCAGATTCAAAACGCGTTGTGCACAGCTTGAACACACACACATACACAGTAGAACTGTCATTGAGAAGGCCTCCAGAGCTTCTAGAAATGCCTTCCCCTTGGCAATTTTTGCTCTCTCTCCACAATGGGTGTCGGTTTTAGGCCTTGGTGCGGCAGAAGTGGCAAACCATTTCTGGTTATCTCTTCTCTGCCTTTCGCAACCGTCGTCGTCGCCGCCGCTCAAGATCAAGTGTAGTATCTGATACGTCCCCTATTTGGGGACCAGTTGGGGGCTTTGCTTTCACCTATGTATGTCAAACATTGTATTGCATTCAATATGCAATCAATCAATGTGTCTTTACTGGTTGCAACAGGTGTGTTAAGATGTAGGCCTGTATTAGGCCTTTGTTACAGTGTTGCAAATATACTGTGCCATCTACAAAATTAGGCCCCGGCTGTCAGTACTGTTTAAATTGAAGTATCCAATGAGTAGCTCTGCCATATATACCACTTTTCTGACTGCATGAATTCTTTTGTGAAACATTGTCTCCCTCTTGTGGACCACCGAATTTTAAATGTGGTGTATTATATGTATTTAAAAAAAAAGGAAAAATGGTGTCTGTGCTGATTTTGACTATGCTTGTCTTGTCCATCTACACCTGTGTGAGTATTGTAATGCTTTGGACCAATCAGGTGCGCTGCCTGCAGTAGATAGAATCTGAGCACGGAACCTTCACGTGCAGTCACAATGAGCCTTTGGCCATTGTCTCCGGAACTCTCACGTGTCACAATGGGCTCTTGGCCTATAACAGGCAGTGAAAAATGGCCGCCGTCTTCAGTCTGCTGCTGGTGCAGCAGCAGACCACATGGCAGGGGGGGTCTGTGCCCAGCTTCAGGAGAGTTGGGAAGACAACTGCTCGCCTGTCTGTTTTTTGAATTTCCCACTCAGTTACTGCACACTTTAGAGCAAAAGGGGGATGGAGGGTGTGTTAAAATAGGTGGAGATATGCAGATTCAAAACGCGTTGTGCACAGCTTGAACACACACACATACACAGTAGAACTGTCATTGAGAAGGCCTCCAGAGCTTCTAGAAATGCCTTCCCCTTGGCAATTTTTGCTCTCTCCACAATGGGTGTCGGTTTTAGGCCTTGGTGCGGCAGAAGTGGCAAACCATTTCTGGTTATCTCTCCTCTGCCTTTCGCATCCGTCATCGTCGCCGCCGCTCAAGATCAAGTGTAGTATCTGATACGTCCCGTATTTGGGGACCAGTTGGGGGCTTTGCTTTCACCTATGTATGTCAAACATTGTATTGCATTCAATATGCAATCAATCAATGTGTCTTTACTGGTTGCAACAGGTGTGTTAAGATGTAGGCCTGTATTAGGCCTTTGTTACAGTGTTGCAAATATACTGTGCCATCTACAAAATTAGGCCCCGGCTGTCAGTACTGTTTAAATTGAAGTATCCAATGAGTAGCTCTGCCATATATACCACTTTTCTGACGGCATGAATTCTTTTGTGAAACATTGTTTCCCTCTTGTGGACCACCGAATTTTAAATGTGGTGTATTATATGTATTTAAAAAAAAGGAAAAATGGTGTCTGTGCTGATCTTGACTATGCTTGTCTTGTCCATCTACACCTGTGTGAGTATTGTAATGCTTTGGACCAATCAAGTGCGCTGCCTGCAGTAGATAGAATCTGAGCACGGAACCTTCACGTGCAGTCACAATGAGCCTTTGGCCATTGTCTCCGGAACTCTCACGTGTCACAATGGGCTCTTGGCCTATAACAGGCAGTGAAAAATGGCCGCCGTCTTCAGTCTGCTGCTGGTGCAGCAGCAGACCACATGGCAGGGGGGGTCTGTGCCCAGCTTCAGGAGAGTTGGGAAGACAACTGCTCGCCTGTCTGTTTTTTGAATTTCCCACTCAGTTACTGCACACTTTAGAGCAAAAGGGGGATGGAGGGTGTGTTAAAATAGGTGGAGATATGCAGATTCAAAACGCGTTGTGCACAGCTTGAACACACACACATACACAGTAGAACTGTCATTGAGAAGGCCTCCAGAGCTTCTAGAAATGCCTTCCCCTTGGCAATTTTTGCTCTCTCTCCACAATGGGTGTCGGTTTTAGGCCTTGGTGCGGCAGAAGTGGCAAACCATTTCTGGTTATCTCTCCTTTGCCTTTCGCATCCGTCGTCGTCGCCGCCACTCAAGATCAAGTGTAGTATCTGATACGTCCCCTATTTGGGGACCAGTTGGGGGCTTTGCTTTCACCTATGTATGTCAAACATTGTATTGCATTCAATATGCAATCAATCAATGTGTCTTTACTGGTTGCAACAGGTGTGTTAAGATGTAGGCCTGTATTAGGCCTTTGTTACAGTGTTGCAAATATACTGTGCCATCTACAAAATTAGGCCCCGGCTGTCAGTACTGTTTAAATTGAAGTATCCAATGAGTAGCTCTGCCATATATACCACTTTTCTGACGGCATGAATTCTTTTGTGAAACATTGTCTCCCTCTTGTGGACCACCGAATTTTAAATGTGGTGTATTATATGTATTTAAAAAAAAAGGAAAAATGGTGTCTGTGCTGATCTTGACTATGCTTGTCTTGTCCATCTACACCTGTGTGAGTATTGTAATGCTTTGGACCAATCAGGTGCGCTGCCTGCAGTAGATAGAATCTGAGCACGGAACCTTCACGTGCAGTCACAATGAGCCTTTGGCCATTGTCTCCGGAACTCTCACGTGTCACAATGGGCTCTTGGCCTATAACAGGCAGTGAAAAATGGCCGCCGTCTTCAGTCTGCTGCTGGTGCAGCAGCAGACCACATGGCAGGGGGGGTCTGTGCCCAGCTTCAGGAGAGTTGGGAAGACAACTGCTCGCCTGTCTGTTTTTTGAATTTCCCACTCAGTTACTGCACACTTTAGAGCAAAAGGGGGATGGAGGGTGTGTTAAAATAGGTGGAGATATGCAGATTCAAAACGCGTTGTGCACAGCTTGAACACACACACATACACAGTAGAACTGTCATTGAGAAGGCCTCCAGAGCTTCTAGAAATGCCTTCCCCTTGGCAATTTTTGCTCTCTCTCCACAATGGGTGTCGGTTTTAGGCCTTGGTGCGGCAGAAGTGGCAAACCATTTCTGGTTATCTCTCCTCTGCCTTTCGCATCCGTCGTCGTCGCCGCCGCTCAAGATCAAGTGTAGTATCTGATACGTCCCGTATTTGGGGACGAGTTGGGGGCTTTGCTTTCACCTATGTATATCAAACATTGTATTGCATTCAATATGCAATCAATCAATGTGTCTTTACTGGTTGCAACAGGTGTGTTAAGATGTAGGCCTGTATTAGGCCTTTGTTACAGTGTTGCAAATATACTGTGCCATCTACAAAATTAGGCCCCGGCTGTCAGTACTGTTTAAATTGAAGTATCCAATGAGTAGCTCTGCCATATATACCACTTTTCTGACTGCATGAATTCTTTTGTGAAACATTGTCTCCCTCTTGTGGACCACCGAATTTTAAATGTGGTGTATTATATGTATTTAAAAAAAAAGGAAAAATGGTGTCTGTGCTGATTTTGACTATGCTTGTCTTGTCCATCTACACCTGTGTGAGTATTGTAATGCTTTGGACCAATCAGGTGCGCTGCCTGCAGTAGATAGAATCTGAGCACGGAACCTTCACGTGCAGTCACAATGAGCCTTTGGCCATTGTCTCCGGAACTCTCACGTGTCACAATGGGCTCTTGGCCTATAACAGGCAGTGAAAAATGGCCGCCGTCTTCAGTCTGCTGCTGGTGCAGCAGCAGACCACATGGCAGGGGGGGTCTGTGCCCAGCTTCAGGAGAGTTGGGAAGACAACTGCTCGCCTGTCTGTTTTTTGAATTTCCCACTCAGTTACTGCACACTTTAGAGCAAAAGGGGGATGGAGGGTGTGTTAAAATAGGTGGAGATATGCAGATTCAAAACGCGTTGTGCACAGCTTGAACACACACACATACACAGTAGAACTGTCATTGAGAAGGCCTCCAGAGCTTCTAGAAATGCCTTCCCCTTGGCAATTTTTGCTCTCTCTCCACAATGGGTGTCGGTTTTAGGCCTTGGTGCGGCAGAAGTGGCAAACCATTTCTGGTTATCTCTTCTCTGCCTTTCGCAACCGTCGTCGTCGCCGCCGCTCAAGATCAAGTGTAGTATCTGATACGTCCCCTATTTGGGGACCAGTTGGGGGCTTTGCTTTCACCTATGTATGTCAAACATTGTATTGCATTCAATATGCAATCAATCAATGTGTCTTTACTGGTTGCAACAGGTGTGTTAAGATGTAGGCCTGTATTAGGCCTTTGTTACAGTGTTGCAAATATACTGTGCCATCTACAAAATTAGGCCCCGGCTGTCAGTACTGTTTAAATTGAAGTATCCAATGAGTAGCTCTGCCATATATACCACTTTTCTGACTGCATGAATTCTTTTGTGAAACATTGTCTCCCTCTTGTGGACCACCGAATTTTAAATGTGGTGTATTATATGTATTTAAAAAAAAAGGAAAAATGGTGTCTGTGCTGATTTTGACTATGCTTGTCTTGTCCATCTACACCTGTGTGAGTATTGTAATGCTTTGGACCAATCAGGTGCGCTGCCTGCAGTAGATAGAATCTGAGCACGGAACCTTCACGTGCAGTCACAATGAGCCTTTGGCCATTGTCTCCGGAACTCTCACGTGTCACAATGGGCTCTTGGCCTATAACAGGCAGTGAAAAATGGCCGCCGTCTTCAGTCTGCTGCTGGTGCAGCAGCAGACCACATGGCAGGGGGGGTCTGTGCCCAGCTTCAGGAGAGTTGGGAAGACAACTGCTCGCCTGTCTGTTTTTTGAATTTCCCACTCAGTTACTGCACACTTTAGAGCAAAAGGGGGATGGAGGGTGTGTTAAAATAGGTGGAGATATGCAGATTCAAAACGCGTTGTGCACAGCTTGAACACACACACATACACAGTAGAACTGTCATTGAGAAGGCCTCCAGAGCTTCTAGAAATGCCTTCCCCTTGGCAATTTTTGCTCTCTCCACAATGGGTGTCGGTTTTAGGCCTTGGTGCGGCAGAAGTGGCAAACCATTTCTGGTTATCTCTCCTCTGCCTTTCGCATCCGTCATCGTCGCCGCCGCTCAAGATCAAGTGTAGTATCTGATACGTCCCGTATTTGGGGACCAGTTGGGGGCTTTGCTTTCACCTATGTATGTCAAACATTGTATTGCATTCAATATGCAATCAATCAATGTGTCTTTACTGGTTGCAACAGGTGTGTTAAGATGTAGGCCTGTATTAGGCCTTTGTTACAGTGTTGCAAATATACTGTGCCATCTACAAAATTAGGCCCCGGCTGTCAGTACTGTTTAAATTGAAGTATCCAATGAGTAGCTCTGCCATATATACCACTTTTCTGACTGCATGAATTCTTTTGTGAAACATTGTCTCCCTCTTGTGGACCACCGAATTTTAAATGTGGTGTATTATATGTATTTAAAAAAAAAGGAAAAATGGTGTCTGTGCTGATTTTGACTATGCTTGTCTTGTCCATCTACACCTGTGTGAGTATTGTAATGCTTTGGACCAATCAGGTGCGCTGCCTGCAGTAGATAGAATCTGAGCACGGAACCTTCACGTGCAGTCACAATGAGCCTTTGGCCATTGTCTCCGGAACTCTCACGTGTCACAATGGGCTCTTGGCCTATAACAGGCAGTGAAAAATGGCCGCCGTCTTCAGTCTGCTGCTGGTGCAGCAGCAGACCACATGGCAGGGGGGGTCTGTGCCCAGCTTCAGGAGAGTTGGGAAGACAACTGCTCGCCTGTCTGTTTTTTGAATTTCCCACTCAGTTACTGCACACTTTAGAGCAAAAGGGGGATGGAGGGTGTGTTAAAATAGGTGGAGATATGCAGATTCAAAACGCGTTGTGCACAGCTTGAACACACACACATACACAGTAGAACTGTCATTGAGAAGGCCTCCAGAGCTTCTAGAAATGCCTTCCCCTTGGCAATTTTTGCTCTCTCTCCACAATGGGTGTCGGTTTTAGGCCTTGGTGCGGCAGAAGTGGCAAACCATTTCTGGTTATCTCTTCTCTGCCTTTCGCAACCGTCGTCGTCGCCGCCGCTCAAGATCAAGTGTAGTATCTGATACGTCCCCTATTTGGGGACCAGTTGGGGGCTTTGCTTTCACCTATGTATGTCAAACATTGTATTGCATTCAATATGCAATCAATCAATGTGTCTTTACTGGTTGCAACAGGTGTGTTAAGATGTAGGCCTGTATTAGGCCTTTGTTACAGTGTTGCAAATATACTGTGCCATCTACAAAATTAGGCCCCGGCTGTCAGTACTGTTTAAATTGAAGTATCCAATGAGTAGCTCTGCCATATATACCACTTTTCTGACTGCATGAATTCTTTTGTGAAACATTGTCTCCCTCTTGTGGACCACCGAATTTTAAATGTGGTGTATTATATGTATTTAAAAAAAAAGGAAAAATGGTGTCTGTGCTGATTTTGACTATGCTTGTCTTGTCCATCTACACCTGTGTGAGTATTGTAATGCTTTGGACCAATCAGGTGCGCTGCCTGCAGTAGATAGAATCTGAGCACGGAACCTTCACGTGCAGTCACAATGAGCCTTTGGCCATTGTCTCCGGAACTCTCACGTGTCACAATGGGCTCTTGGCCTATAACAGGCAGTGAAAAATGGCCGCCGTCTTCAGTCTGCTGCTGGTGCAGCAGCAGACCACATGGCAGGGGGGGTCTGTGCCCAGCTTCAGGAGAGTTGGGAAGACAACTGCTCGCCTGTCTGTTTTTTGAATTTCCCACTCAGTTACTGCACACTTTAGAGCAAAAGGGGGATGGAGGGTGTGTTAAAATAGGTGGAGATATGCAGATTCAAAACGCGTTGTGCACAGCTTGAACACACACACATACACAGTAGAACTGTCATTGAGAAGGCCTCCAGAGCTTCTAGAAATGCCTTCCCCTTGGCAATTTTTGCTCTCTCCACAATGGGTGTCGGTTTTAGGCCTTGGTGCGGCAGAAGTGGCAAACCATTTCTGGTTATCTCTCCTCTGCCTTTCGCATCCGTCATCGTCGCCGCCGCTCAAGATCAAGTGTAGTATCTGATACGTCCCGTATTTGGGGACCAGTTGGGGGCTTTGCTTTCACCTATGTATGTCAAACATTGTATTGCATTCAATATGCAATCAATCAATGTGTCTTTACTGGTTGCAACAGGTGTGTTAAGATGTAGGCCTGTATTAGGCCTTTGTTACAGTGTTGCAAATATACTGTGCCATCTACAAAATTAGGCCCCGGCTGTCAGTACTGTTTAAATTGAAGTATCCAATGAGTAGCTCTGCCATATATACCACTTTTCTGACGGCATGAATTCTTTTGTGAAACATTGTTTCCCTCTTGTGGACCACCGAATTTTAAATGTGGTGTATTATATGTATTTAAAAAAAAGGAAAAATGGTGTCTGTGCTGATCTTGACTATGCTTGTCTTGTCCATCTACACCTGTGTGAGTATTGTAATGCTTTGGACCAATCAAGTGCGCTGCCTGCAGTAGATAGAATCTGAGCACGGAACCTTCACGTGCAGTCACAATGAGCCTTTGGCCATTGTCTCCGGAACTCTCACGTGTCACAATGGGCTCTTGGCCTATAACAGGCAGTGAAAAATGGCCGCCGTCTTCAGTCTGCTGCTGGTGCAGCAGCAGACCACATGGCAGGGGGGGTCTGTGCCCAGCTTCAGGAGAGTTGGGAAGACAACTGCTCGCCTGTCTGTTTTTTGAATTTCCCACTCAGTTACTGCACACTTTAGAGCAAAAGGGGGATGGAGGGTGTGTTAAAATAGGTGGAGATATGCAGATTCAAAACGCGTTGTGCACAGCTTGAACACACACACATACACAGTAGAACTGTCATTGAGAAGGCCTCCAGAGCTTCTAGAAATGCCTTCCCCTTGGCAATTTTTGCTCTCTCTCCACAATGGGTGTCGGTTTTAGGCCTTGGTGCGGCAGAAGTGGCAAACCATTTCTGGTTATCTCTCCTTTGCCTTTCGCATCCGTCGTCGTCGCCGCCACTCAAGATCAAGTGTAGTATCTGATACGTCCCCTATTTGGGGACCAGTTGGGGGCTTTGCTTTCACCTATGTATGTCAAACATTGTATTGCATTCAATATGCAATCAATCAATGTGTCTTTACTGGTTGCAACAGGTGTGTTAAGATGTAGGCCTGTATTAGGCCTTTGTTACAGTGTTGCAAATATACTGTGCCATCTACAAAATTAGGCCCCGGCTGTCAGTACTGTTTAAATTGAAGTATCCAATGAGTAGCTCTGCCATATATACCACTTTTCTGACGGCATGAATTCTTTTGTGAAACATTGTCTCCCTCTTGTGGACCACCGAATTTTAAATGTGGTGTATTATATGTATTTAAAAAAAAGGAAAAATGGTGTCTGTGCTGATCTTGACTATGCTTGTCTTGTCCATCTACACCTGTGTGAGTATTGTAATGCTTTGGACCAATCAGGTGCGCTGCCTGCAGTAGATAGAATCTGAGCACGGAACCTTCACGTGCAGTCACAATGAGCCTTTGGCCATTGTCTCCGGAACTCTCACGTGTCACAATGGGCTCTTGGCCTATAACAGGCAGTGAAAAATGGCCGCCGTCTTCAGTCTGCTGCTGGTGCAGCAGCAGACCACATGGCAGGGGGGGTCTGTGCCCAGCTTCAGGAGAGTTGGGAAGACAACTGCTCGCCTGTCTGTTTTTTGAATTTCCCACTCAGTTACTGCACACTTTAGAGCAAAAGGGGGATGGAGGGTGTGTTAAAATAGGTGGAGATATGCAGATTCAAAACGCGTTGTGCACAGCTTGAACACACACACATACACAGTAGAACTGTCATTGAGAAGGCCTCCAGAGCTTCTAGAAATGCCTTCCCCTTGGCAATTTTTGCTCTCTCTCCACAATGGGTGTCGGTTTTAGGCCTTGGTGCGGCAGAAGTGGCAAACCATTTCTGGTTTTCTCTCCTCTGCCTTTCGCATCCGTCGTCGTCGCCGCCGCTCAAGATCAAGTGTAGTATCTGATACGTCCCGTATTTGGGGACGAGTTGGGGGCTTTGCTTTCACCTATGTATATCAAACATTGTATTGCATTCAATATGCAATCAATCAATGTGTCTTTACTGGTTGCAACAGGTGTGTTAAGATGTAGGCCTGTATTAGGCCTTTGTTACAGTGTTGCAAATATACTGTGCCATCTACAAAATTAGGCCCCGGCTGTCAGTACTGTTTAAATTGAAGTATCCAATGAGTAGCTCTGCCATATATACCACTTTTCTGACTGCATGAATTCTTTTGTGAAACATTGTCTCCCTCTTGTGGACCACCGAATTTTAAATGTGGTGTATTATATGTATTTAAAAAAAAAGGAAAAATGGTGTCTGTGCTGATTTTGACTATGCTTGTCTTGTCCATCTACACCTGTGTGAGTATTGTAATGCTTTGGACCAATCAGGTGCGCTGCCTGCAGTAGATAGAATCTGAGCACGGAACCTTCACGTGCAGTCACAATGAGCCTTTGGCCATTGTCTCCGGAACTCTCACGTGTCACAATGGGCTCTTGGCCTATAACAGGCAGTGAAAAATGGCCGCCGTCTTCAGTCTGCTGCTGGTGCAGCAGCAGACCACATGGCAGGGGGGGTCTGTGCCCAGCTTCAGGAGAGTTGGGAAGACAACTGCTCGCCTGTCTGTTTTTTGAATTTCCCACTCAGTTACTGCACACTTTAGAGCAAAAGGGGGATGGAGGGTGTGTTAAAATAGGTGGAGATATGCAGATTCAAAACGCGTTGTGCACAGCTTGAACACACACACATACACAGTAGAACTGTCATTGAGAAGGCCTCCAGAGCTTCTAGAAATGCCTTCCCCTTGGCAATTTTTGCTCTCTCTCCACAATGGGTGTCGGTTTTAGGCCTTGGTGCGGCAGAAGTGGCAAACCATTTCTGGTTATCTCTTCTCTGCCTTTCGCAACCGTCGTCGTCGCCGCCGCTCAAGATCAAGTGTAGTATCTGATACGTCCCCTATTTGGGGACCAGTTGGGGGCTTTGCTTTCACCTATGTATGTCAAACATTGTATTGCATTCAATATGCAATCAATCAATGTGTCTTTACTGGTTGCAACAGGTGTGTTAAGATGTAGGCCTGTATTAGGCCTTTGTTACAGTGTTGCAAATATACTGTGCCATCTACAAAATTAGGCCCCGGCTGTCAGTACTGTTTAAATTGAAGTATCCAATGAGTAGCTCTGCCATATATACCACTTTTCTGACTGCATGAATTCTTTTGTGAAACATTGTCTCCCTCTTGTGGACCACCGAATTTTAAATGTGGTGTATTATATGTATTTAAAAAAAAAGGAAAAATGGTGTCTGTGCTGATTTTGACTATGCTTGTCTTGTCCATCTACACCTGTGTGAGTATTGTAATGCTTTGGACCAATCAGGTGCGCTGCCTGCAGTAGATAGAATCTGAGCACGGAACCTTCACGTGCAGTCACAATGAGCCTTTGGCCATTGTCTCCGGAACTCTCACGTGTCACAATGGGCTCTTGGCCTATAACAGGCAGTGAAAAATGGCCGCCGTCTTCAGTCTGCTGCTGGTGCAGCAGCAGACCACATGGCAGGGGGGGTCTGTGCCCAGCTTCAGGAGAGTTGGGAAGACAACTGCTCGCCTGTCTGTTTTTTGAATTTCCCACTCAGTTACTGCACACTTTAGAGCAAAAGGGGGATGGAGGGTGTGTTAAAATAGGTGGAGATATGCAGATTCAAAACGCGTTGTGCACAGCTTGAACACACACACATACACAGTAGAACTGTCATTGAGAAGGCCTCCAGAGCTTCTAGAAATGCCTTCCCCTTGGCAATTTTTGCTCTCTCCACAATGGGTGTCGGTTTTAGGCCTTGGTGCGGCAGAAGTGGCAAACCATTTCTGGTTATCTCTCCTCTGCCTTTCGCATCCGTCATCGTCGCCGCCGCTCAAGATCAAGTGTAGTATCTGATACGTCCCGTATTTGGGGACCAGTTGGGGGCTTTGCTTTCACCTATGTATGTCAAACATTGTATTGCATTCAATATGCAATCAATCAATGTGTCTTTACTGGTTGCAACAGGTGTGTTAAGATGTAGGCCTGTATTAGGCCTTTGTTACAGTGTTGCAAATATACTGTGCCATCTACAAAATTAGGCCCCGGCTGTCAGTACTGTTTAAATTGAAGTATCCAATGAGTAGCTCTGCCATATATACCACTTTTCTGACTGCATGAATTCTTTTGTGAAACATTGTCTCCCTCTTGTGGACCACCGAATTTTAAATGTGGTGTATTATATGTATTTAAAAAAAAAGGAAAAATGGTGTCTGTGCTGATTTTGACTATGCTTGTCTTGTCCATCTACACCTGTGTGAGTATTGTAATGCTTTGGACCAATCAGGTGCGCTGCCTGCAGTAGATAGAATCTGAGCACGGAACCTTCACGTGCAGTCACAATGAGCCTTTGGCCATTGTCTCCGGAACTCTCACGTGTCACAATGGGCTCTTGGCCTATAACAGGCAGTGAAAAATGGCCGCCGTCTTCAGTCTGCTGCTGGTGCAGCAGCAGACCACATGGCAGGGGGGGTCTGTGCCCAGCTTCAGGAGAGTTGGGAAGACAACTGCTCGCCTGTCTGTTTTTTGAATTTCCCACTCAGTTACTGCACACTTTAGAGCAAAAGGGGGATGGAGGGTGTGTTAAAATAGGTGGAGATATGCAGATTCAAAACGCGTTGTGCACAGCTTGAACACACACACATACACAGTAGAACTGTCATTGAGAAGGCCTCCAGAGCTTCTAGAAATGCCTTCCCCTTGGCAATTTTTGCTCTCTCTCCACAATGGGTGTCGGTTTTAGGCCTTGGTGCGGCAGAAGTGGCAAACCATTTCTGGTTATCTCTTCTCTGCCTTTCGCAACCGTCGTCGTCGCCGCCGCTCAAGATCAAGTGTAGTATCTGATACGTCCCCTATTTGGGGACCAGTTGGGGGCTTTGCTTTCACCTATGTATGTCAAACATTGTATTGCATTCAATATGCAATCAATCAATGTGTCTTTACTGGTTGCAACAGGTGTGTTAAGATGTAGGCCTGTATTAGGCCTTTGTTACAGTGTTGCAAATATACTGTGCCATCTACAAAATTAGGCCCCGGCTGTCAGTACTGTTTAAATTGAAGTATCCAATGAGTAGCTCTGCCATATATACCACTTTTCTGACTGCATGAATTCTTTTGTGAAACATTGTCTCCCTCTTGTGGACCACCGAATTTTAAATGTGGTGTATTATATGTATTTAAAAAAAAAGGAAAAATGGTGTCTGTGCTGATTTTGACTATGCTTGTCTTGTCCATCTACACCTGTGTGAGTATTGTAATGCTTTGGACCAATCAGGTGCGCTGCCTGCAGTAGATAGAATCTGAGCACGGAACCTTCACGTGCAGTCACAATGAGCCTTTGGCCATTGTCTCCGGAACTCTCACGTGTCACAATGGGCTCTTGGCCTATAACAGGCAGTGAAAAATGGCCGCCGTCTTCAGTCTGCTGCTGGTGCAGCAGCAGACCACATGGCAGGGGGGGTCTGTGCCCAGCTTCAGGAGAGTTGGGAAGACAACTGCTCGCCTGTCTGTTTTTTGAATTTCCCACTCAGTTACTGCACACTTTAGAGCAAAAGGGGGATGGAGGGTGTGTTAAAATAGGTGGAGATATGCAGATTCAAAACGCGTTGTGCACAGCTTGAACACACACACATACACAGTAGAACTGTCATTGAGAAGGCCTCCAGAGCTTCTAGAAATGCCTTCCCCTTGGCAATTTTTGCTCTCTCCACAATGGGTGTCGGTTTTAGGCCTTGGTGCGGCAGAAGTGGCAAACCATTTCTGGTTATCTCTCCTCTGCCTTTCGCATCCGTCATCGTCGCCGCCGCTCAAGATCAAGTGTAGTATCTGATACGTCCCGTATTTGGGGACCAGTTGGGGGCTTTGCTTTCACCTATGTATGTCAAACATTGTATTGCATTCAATATGCAATCAATCAATGTGTCTTTACTGGTTGCAACAGGTGTGTTAAGATGTAGGCCTGTATTAGGCCTTTGTTACAGTGTTGCAAATATACTGTGCCATCTACAAAATTAGGCCCCGGCTGTCAGTACTGTTTAAATTGAAGTATCCAATGAGTAGCTCTGCCATATATACCACTTTTCTGACTGCATGAATTCTTTTGTGAAACATTGTCTCCCTCTTGTGGACCACCGAATTTTAAATGTGGTGTATTATATGTATTTAAAAAAAAAGGAAAAATGGTGTCTGTGCTGATTTTGACTATGCTTGTCTTGTCCATCTACACCTGTGTGAGTATTGTAATGCTTTGGACCAATCAGGTGCGCTGCCTGCAGTAGATAGAATCTGAGCACGGAACCTTCACGTGCAGTCACAATGAGCCTTTGGCCATTGTCTCCGGAACTCTCACGTGTCACAATGGGCTCTTGGCCTATAACAGGCAGTGAAAAATGGCCGCCGTCTTCAGTCTGCTGCTGGTGCAGCAGCAGACCACATGGCAGGGGGGGTCTGTGCCCAGCTTCAGGAGAGTTGGGAAGACAACTGCTCGCCTGTCTGTTTTTTGAATTTCCCACTCAGTTACTGCACACTTTAGAGCAAAAGGGGGATGGAGGGTGTGTTAAAATAGGTGGAGATATGCAGATTCAAAACGCGTTGTGCACAGCTTGAACACACACACATACACAGTAGAACTGTCATTGAGAAGGCCTCCAGAGCTTCTAGAAATGCCTTCCCCTTGGCAATTTTTGCTCTCTCTCCACAATGGGTGTCGGTTTTAGGCCTTGGTGCGGCAGAAGTGGCAAACCATTTCTGGTTATCTCTTCTCTGCCTTTCGCAACCGTCGTCGTCGCCGCCGCTCAAGATCAAGTGTAGTATCTGATACGTCCCCTATTTGGGGACCAGTTGGGGGCTTTGCTTTCACCTATGTATGTCAAACATTGTATTGCATTCAATATGCAATCAATCAATGTGTCTTTACTGGTTGCAACAGGTGTGTTAAGATGTAGGCCTGTATTAGGCCTTTGTTACAGTGTTGCAAATATACTGTGCCATCTACAAAATTAGGCCCCGGCTGTCAGTACTGTTTAAATTGAAGTATCCAATGAGTAGCTCTGCCATATATACCACTTTTCTGACTGCATGAATTCTTTTGTGAAACATTGTCTCCCTCTTGTGGACCACCGAATTTTAAATGTGGTGTATTATATGTATTTAAAAAAAAAGGAAAAATGGTGTCTGTGCTGATTTTGACTATGCTTGTCTTGTCCATCTACACCTGTGTGAGTATTGTAATGCTTTGGACCAATCAGGTGCGCTGCCTGCAGTAGATAGAATCTGAGCACGGAACCTTCACGTGCAGTCACAATGAGCCTTTGGCCATTGTCTCCGGAACTCTCACGTGTCACAATGGGCTCTTGGCCTATAACAGGCAGTGAAAAATGGCCGCCGTCTTCAGTCTGCTGCTGGTGCAGCAGCAGACCACATGGCAGGGGGGGTCTGTGCCCAGCTTCAGGAGAGTTGGGAAGACAACTGCTCGCCTGTCTGTTTTTTGAATTTCCCACTCAGTTACTGCACACTTTAGAGCAAAAGGGGGATGGAGGGTGTGTTAAAATAGGTGGAGATATGCAGATTCAAAACGCGTTGTGCACAGCTTGAACACACACACATACACAGTAGAACTGTCATTGAGAAGGCCTCCAGAGCTTCTAGAAATGCCTTCCCCTTGGCAATTTTTGCTCTCTCCACAATGGGTGTCGGTTTTAGGCCTTGGTGCGGCAGAAGTGGCAAACCATTTCTGGTTATCTCTCCTCTGCCTTTCGCATCCGTCATCGTCGCCGCCGCTCAAGATCAAGTGTAGTATCTGATACGTCCCGTATTTGGGGACCAGTTGGGGGCTTTGCTTTCACCTATGTATGTCAAACATTGTATTGCATTCAATATGCAATCAATCAATGTGTCTTTACTGGTTGCAACAGGTGTGTTAAGATGTAGGCCTGTATTAGGCCTTTGTTACAGTGTTGCAAATATACTGTGCCATCTACAAAATTAGGCCCCGGCTGTCAGTACTGTTTAAATTGAAGTATCCAATGAGTAGCTCTGCCATATATACCACTTTTCTGACGGCATGAATTCTTTTGTGAAACATTGTTTCCCTCTTGTGGACCACCGAATTTTAAATGTGGTGTATTATATGTATTTAAAAAAAAGGAAAAATGGTGTCTGTGCTGATCTTGACTATGCTTGTCTTGTCCATCTACACCTGTGTGAGTATTGTAATGCTTTGGACCAATCAAGTGCGCTGCCTGCAGTAGATAGAATCTGAGCACGGAACCTTCACGTGCAGTCACAATGAGCCTTTGGCCATTGTCTCCGGAACTCTCACGTGTCACAATGGGCTCTTGGCCTATAACAGGCAGTGAAAAATGGCCGCCGTCTTCAGTCTGCTGCTGGTGCAGCAGCAGACCACATGGCAGGGGGGGTCTGTGCCCAGCTTCAGGAGAGTTGGGAAGACAACTGCTCGCCTGTCTGTTTTTTGAATTTCCCACTCAGTTACTGCACACTTTAGAGCAAAAGGGGGATGGAGGGTGTGTTAAAATAGGTGGAGATATGCAGATTCAAAACGCGTTGTGCACAGCTTGAACACACACACATACACAGTAGAACTGTCATTGAGAAGGCCTCCAGAGCTTCTAGAAATGCCTTCCCCTTGGCAATTTTTGCTCTCTCTCCACAATGGGTGTCGGTTTTAGGCCTTGGTGCGGCAGAAGTGGCAAACCATTTCTGGTTATCTCTCCTTTGCCTTTCGCATCCGTCGTCGTCGCCGCCACTCAAGATCAAGTGTAGTATCTGATACGTCCCCTATTTGGGGACCAGTTGGGGGCTTTGCTTTCACCTATGTATGTCAAACATTGTATTGCATTCAATATGCAATCAATCAATGTGTCTTTACTGGTTGCAACAGGTGTGTTAAGATGTAGGCCTGTATTAGGCCTTTGTTACAGTGTTGCAAATATACTGTGCCATCTACAAAATTAGGCCCCGGCTGTCAGTACTGTTTAAATTGAAGTATCCAATGAGTAGCTCTGCCATATATACCACTTTTCTGACGGCATGAATTCTTTTGTGAAACATTGTCTCCCTCTTGTGGACCACCGAATTTTAAATGTGGTGTATTATATGTATTTAAAAAAAAGGAAAAATGGTGTCTGTGCTGATCTTGACTATGCTTGTCTTGTCCATCTACACCTGTGTGAGTATTGTAATGCTTTGGACCAATCAGGTGCGCTGCCTGCAGTAGATAGAATCTGAGCACGGAACCTTCACGTGCAGTCACAATGAGCCTTTGGCCATTGTCTCCGGAACTCTCACGTGTCACAATGGGCTCTTGGCCTATAACAGGCAGTGAAAAATGGCCGCCGTCTTCAGTCTGCTGCTGGTGCAGCAGCAGACCACATGGCAGGGGGGGTCTGTGCCCAGCTTCAGGAGAGTTGGGAAGACAACTGCTCGCCTGTCTGTTTTTTGAATTTCCCACTCAGTTACTGCACACTTTAGAGCAAAAGGGGGATGGAGGGTGTGTTAAAATAGGTGGAGATATGCAGATTCAAAACGCGTTGTGCACAGCTTGAACACACACACATACACAGTAGAACTGTCATTGAGAAGGCCTCCAGAGCTTCTAGAAATGCCTTCCCCTTGGCAATTTTTGCTCTCTCTCCACAATGGGTGTCGGTTTTAGGCCTTGGTGCGGCAGAAGTGGCAAACCATTTCTGGTTATCTCTCCTCTGCCTTTCGCATCCGTCGTCGTCGCCGCCGCTCAAGATCAAGTGTAGTATCTGATACGTCCCGTATTTGGGGACGAGTTGGGGGCTTTGCTTTCACCTATGTATATCAAACATTGTATTGCATTCAATATGCAATCAATCAATGTGTCTTTACTGGTTGCAACAGGTGTGTTAAGATGTAGGCCTGTATTAGGCCTTTGTTACAGTGTTGCAAATATACTGTGCCATCTACAAAATTAGGCCCCGGCTGTCAGTACTGTTTAAATTGAAGTATCCAATGAGTAGCTCTGCCATATATACCACTTTTCTGACTGCATGAATTCTTTTGTGAAACATTGTCTCCCTCTTGTGGACCACCGAATTTTAAATGTGGTGTATTATATGTATTTAAAAAAAAAGGAAAAATGGTGTCTGTGCTGATTTTGACTATGCTTGTCTTGTCCATCTACACCTGTGTGAGTATTGTAATGCTTTGGACCAATCAGGTGCGCTGCCTGCAGTAGATAGAATCTGAGCACGGAACCTTCACGTGCAGTCACAATGAGCCTTTGGCCATTGTCTCCGGAACTCTCACGTGTCACAATGGGCTCTTGGCCTATAACAGGCAGTGAAAAATGGCCGCCGTCTTCAGTCTGCTGCTGGTGCAGCAGCAGACCACATGGCAGGGGGGGTCTGTGCCCAGCTTCAGGAGAGTTGGGAAGACAACTGCTCGCCTGTCTGTTTTTTGAATTTCCCACTCAGTTACTGCACACTTTAGAGCAAAAGGGGGATGGAGGGTGTGTTAAAATAGGTGGAGATATGCAGATTCAAAACGCGTTGTGCACAGCTTGAACACACACACATACACAGTAGAACTGTCATTGAGAAGGCCTCCAGAGCTTCTAGAAATGCCTTCCCCTTGGCAATTTTTGCTCTCTCTCCACAATGGGTGTCGGTTTTAGGCCTTGGTGCGGCAGAAGTGGCAAACCATTTCTGGTTATCTCTTCTCTGCCTTTCGCAACCGTCGTCGTCGCCGCCGCTCAAGATCAAGTGTAGTATCTGATACGTCCCCTATTTGGGGACCAGTTGGGGGCTTTGCTTTCACCTATGTATGTCAAACATTGTATTGCATTCAATATGCAATCAATCAATGTGTCTTTACTGGTTGCAACAGGTGTGTTAAGATGTAGGCCTGTATTAGGCCTTTGTTACAGTGTTGCAAATATACTGTGCCATCTACAAAATTAGGCCCCGGCTGTCAGTACTGTTTAAATTGAAGTATCCAATGAGTAGCTCTGCCATATATACCACTTTTCTGACTGCATGAATTCTTTTGTGAAACATTGTCTCCCTCTTGTGGACCACCGAATTTTAAATGTGGTGTATTATATGTATTTAAAAAAAAAGGAAAAATGGTGTCTGTGCTGATTTTGACTATGCTTGTCTTGTCCATCTACACCTGTGTGAGTATTGTAATGCTTTGGACCAATCAGGTGCGCTGCCTGCAGTAGATAGAATCTGAGCACGGAACCTTCACGTGCAGTCACAATGAGCCTTTGGCCATTGTCTCCGGAACTCTCACGTGTCACAATGGGCTCTTGGCCTATAACAGGCAGTGAAAAATGGCCGCCGTCTTCAGTCTGCTGCTGGTGCAGCAGCAGACCACATGGCAGGGGGGGTCTGTGCCCAGCTTCAGGAGAGTTGGGAAGACAACTGCTCGCCTGTCTGTTTTTTGAATTTCCCACTCAGTTACTGCACACTTTAGAGCAAAAGGGGGATGGAGGGTGTGTTAAAATAGGTGGAGATATGCAGATTCAAAACGCGTTGTGCACAGCTTGAACACACACACATACACAGTAGAACTGTCATTGAGAAGGCCTCCAGAGCTTCTAGAAATGCCTTCCCCTTGGCAATTTTTGCTCTCTCCACAATGGGTGTCGGTTTTAGGCCTTGGTGCGGCAGAAGTGGCAAACCATTTCTGGTTATCTCTCCTCTGCCTTTCGCATCCGTCATCGTCGCCGCCGCTCAAGATCAAGTGTAGTATCTGATACGTCCCGTATTTGGGGACCAGTTGGGGGCTTTGCTTTCACCTATGTATGTCAAACATTGTATTGCATTCAATATGCAATCAATCAATGTGTCTTTACTGGTTGCAACAGGTGTGTTAAGATGTAGGCCTGTATTAGGCCTTTGTTACAGTGTTGCAAATATACTGTGCCATCTACAAAATTAGGCCCCGGCTGTCAGTACTGTTTAAATTGAAGTATCCAATGAGTAGCTCTGCCATATATACCACTTTTCTGACGGCATGAATTCTTTTGTGAAACATTGTTTCCCTCTTGTGGACCACCGAATTTTAAATGTGGTGTATTATATGTATTTAAAAAAAAGGAAAAATGGTGTCTGTGCTGATCTTGACTATGCTTGTCTTGTCCATCTACACCTGTGTGAGTATTGTAATGCTTTGGACCAATCAAGTGCGCTGCCTGCAGTAGATAGAATCTGAGCACGGAACCTTCACGTGCAGTCACAATGAGCCTTTGGCCATTGTCTCCGGAACTCTCACGTGTCACAATGGGCTCTTGGCCTATAACAGGCAGTGAAAAATGGCCGCCGTCTTCAGTCTGCTGCTGGTGCAGCAGCAGACCACATGGCAGGGGGGGTCTGTGCCCAGCTTCAGGAGAGTTGGGAAGACAACTGCTCGCCTGTCTGTTTTTTGAATTTCCCACTCAGTTACTGCACACTTTAGAGCAAAAGGGGGATGGAGGGTGTGTTAAAATAGGTGGAGATATGCAGATTCAAAACGCGTTGTGCACAGCTTGAACACACACACATACACAGTAGAACTGTCATTGAGAAGGCCTCCAGAGCTTCTAGAAATGCCTTCCCCTTGGCAATTTTTGCTCTCTCTCCACAATGGGTGTCGGTTTTAGGCCTTGGTGCGGCAGAAGTGGCAAACCATTTCTGGTTATCTCTCCTTTGCCTTTCGCATCCGTCGTCGTCGCCGCCACTCAAGATCAAGTGTAGTATCTGATACGTCCCCTATTTGGGGACCAGTTGGGGGCTTTGCTTTCACCTATGTATGTCAAACATTGTATTGCATTCAATATGCAATCAATCAATGTGTCTTTACTGGTTGCAACAGGTGTGTTAAGATGTAGGCCTGTATTAGGCCTTTGTTACAGTGTTGCAAATATACTGTGCCATCTACAAAATTAGGCCCCGGCTGTCAGTACTGTTTAAATTGAAGTATCCAATGAGTAGCTCTGCCATATATACCACTTTTCTGACGGCATGAATTCTTTTGTGAAACATTGTCTCCCTCTTGTGGACCACCGAATTTTAAATGTGGTGTATTATATGTATTTAAAAAAAAGGAAAAATGGTGTCTGTGCTGATCTTGACTATGCTTGTCTTGTCCATCTACACCTGTGTGAGTATTGTAATGCTTTGGACCAATCAGGTGCGCTGCCTGCAGTAGATAGAATCTGAGCACGGAACCTTCACGTGCAGTCACAATGAGCCTTTGGCCATTGTCTCCGGAACTCTCACGTGTCACAATGGGCTCTTGGCCTATAACAGGCAGTGAAAAATGGCCGCCGTCTTCAGTCTGCTGCTGGTGCAGCAGCAGACCACATGGCAGGGGGGGTCTGTGCCCAGCTTCAGGAGAGTTGGGAAGACAACTGCTCGCCTGTCTGTTTTTTGAATTTCCCACTCAGTTACTGCACACTTTAGAGCAAAAGGGGGATGGAGGGTGTGTTAAAATAGGTGGAGATATGCAGATTCAAAACGCGTTGTGCACAGCTTGAACACACACACATACACAGTAGAACTGTCATTGAGAAGGCCTCCAGAGCTTCTAGAAATGCCTTCCCCTTGGCAATTTTTGCTCTCTCTCCACAATGGGTGTCGGTTTTAGGCCTTGGTGCGGCAGAAGTGGCAAACCATTTCTGGTTTTCTCTCCTCTGCCTTTCGCATCCGTCGTCGTCGCCGCCGCTCAAGATCAAGTGTAGTATCTGATACGTCCCGTATTTGGGGACGAGTTGGGGGCTTTGCTTTCACCTATGTATATCAAACATTGTATTGCATTCAATATGCAATCAATCAATGTGTCTTTACTGGTTGCAACAGGTGTGTTAAGATGTAGGCCTGTATTAGGCCTTTGTTACAGTGTTGCAAATATACTGTGCCATCTACAAAATTAGGCCCCGGCTGTCAGTACTGTTTAAATTGAAGTATCCAATGAGTAGCTCTGCCATATATACCACTTTTCTGACTGCATGAATTCTTTTGTGAAACATTGTCTCCCTCTTGTGGACCACCGAATTTTAAATGTGGTGTATTATATGTATTTAAAAAAAAAGGAAAAATGGTGTCTGTGCTGATTTTGACTATGCTTGTCTTGTCCATCTACACCTGTGTGAGTATTGTAATGCTTTGGACCAATCAGGTGCGCTGCCTGCAGTAGATAGAATCTGAGCACGGAACCTTCACGTGCAGTCACAATGAGCCTTTGGCCATTGTCTCCGGAACTCTCACGTGTCACAATGGGCTCTTGGCCTATAACAGGCAGTGAAAAATGGCCGCCGTCTTCAGTCTGCTGCTGGTGCAGCAGCAGACCACATGGCAGGGGGGGTCTGTGCCCAGCTTCAGGAGAGTTGGGAAGACAACTGCTCGCCTGTCTGTTTTTTGAATTTCCCACTCAGTTACTGCACACTTTAGAGCAAAAGGGGGATGGAGGGTGTGTTAAAATAGGTGGAGATATGCAGATTCAAAACGCGTTGTGCACAGCTTGAACACACACACATACACAGTAGAACTGTCATTGAGAAGGCCTCCAGAGCTTCTAGAAATGCCTTCCCCTTGGCAATTTTTGCTCTCTCTCCACAATGGGTGTCGGTTTTAGGCCTTGGTGCGGCAGAAGTGGCAAACCATTTCTGGTTATCTCTTCTCTGCCTTTCGCAACCGTCGTCGTCGCCGCCGCTCAAGATCAAGTGTAGTATCTGATACGTCCCCTATTTGGGGACCAGTTGGGGGCTTTGCTTTCACCTATGTATGTCAAACATTGTATTGCATTCAATATGCAATCAATCAATGTGTCTTTACTGGTTGCAACAGGTGTGTTAAGATGTAGGCCTGTATTAGGCCTTTGTTACAGTGTTGCAAATATACTGTGCCATCTACAAAATTAGGCCCCGGCTGTCAGTACTGTTTAAATTGAAGTATCCAATGAGTAGCTCTGCCATATATACCACTTTTCTGACTGCATGAATTCTTTTGTGAAACATTGTCTCCCTCTTGTGGACCACCGAATTTTAAATGTGGTGTATTATATGTATTTAAAAAAAAAGGAAAAATGGTGTCTGTGCTGATTTTGACTATGCTTGTCTTGTCCATCTACACCTGTGTGAGTATTGTAATGCTTTGGACCAATCAGGTGCGCTGCCTGCAGTAGATAGAATCTGAGCACGGAACCTTCACGTGCAGTCACAATGAGCCTTTGGCCATTGTCTCCGGAACTCTCACGTGTCACAATGGGCTCTTGGCCTATAACAGGCAGTGAAAAATGGCCGCCGTCTTCAGTCTGCTGCTGGTGCAGCAGCAGACCACATGGCAGGGGGGGTCTGTGCCCAGCTTCAGGAGAGTTGGGAAGACAACTGCTCGCCTGTCTGTTTTTTGAATTTCCCACTCAGTTACTGCACACTTTAGAGCAAAAGGGGGATGGAGGGTGTGTTAAAATAGGTGGAGATATGCAGATTCAAAACGCGTTGTGCACAGCTTGAACACACACACATACACAGTAGAACTGTCATTGAGAAGGCCTCCAGAGCTTCTAGAAATGCCTTCCCCTTGGCAATTTTTGCTCTCTCCACAATGGGTGTCGGTTTTAGGCCTTGGTGCGGCAGAAGTGGCAAACCATTTCTGGTTATCTCTCCTCTGCCTTTCGCATCCGTCATCGTCGCCGCCGCTCAAGATCAAGTGTAGTATCTGATACGTCCCGTATTTGGGGACCAGTTGGGGGCTTTGCTTTCACCTATGTATGTCAAACATTGTATTGCATTCAATATGCAATCAATCAATGTGTCTTTACTGGTTGCAACAGGTGTGTTAAGATGTAGGCCTGTATTAGGCCTTTGTTACAGTGTTGCAAATATACTGTGCCATCTACAAAATTAGGCCCCGGCTGTCAGTACTGTTTAAATTGAAGTATCCAATGAGTAGCTCTGCCATATATACCACTTTTCTGACTGCATGAATTCTTTTGTGAAACATTGTCTCCCTCTTGTGGACCACCGAATTTTAAATGTGGTGTATTATATGTATTTAAAAAAAAAGGAAAAATGGTGTCTGTGCTGATTTTGACTATGCTTCTCTTGTCCATCTACACCTGTGTGAGTATTGTAATGCTTTGGACCAATCAGGTGCGCTGCCTGCAGTAGATAGAATCTGAGCACGGAACCTTCACGTGCAGTCACAATGAGCCTTTGGCCATTGTCTCCGGAACTCTCACGTGTCACAATGGGCTCTTGGCCTATAACAGGCAGTGAAAAATGGCCGCCGTCTTCAGTCTGCTGCTGGTGCAGCAGCAGACCACATGGCAGGGGGGTCTGTGCCCAGCTTCAGGAGAGTTGGGAAGACAACTGCTCGCCTGTCTGTTTTTTGAATTTCCCACTCAGTTACTGCACACTTTAGAGCAAAAGGGGGATGGAGGGTGTGTTAAAATAGGTGGAGATATGCAGATTCAAAACGCGTTGTGCACAGCTTGAACACACACACATACACAGTAGAACTGTCATTGAGAAGGCCTCCAGAGCTTCTAGAAATGCCTTCCCCTTGGCAATTTTTGCTCTCTCTCCACAATGGGTGTCGGTTTTAGGCCTTGGTGCGGCAGAAGTGGCAAACCATTTCTGGTTATCTCTTCTCTGCCTTTCGCAACCGTCGTCGTCGCCGCCGCTCAAGATCAAGTGTAGTATCTGATACGTCCCCTATTTGGGGACCAGTTGGGGGCTTTGCTTTCACCTATGTATGTCAAACATTGTATTGCATTCAATATGCAATCAATCAATGTGTCTTTACTGGTTGCAACAGGTGTGTTAAGATGTAGGCCTGTATTAGGCCTTTGTTACAGTGTTGCAAATATACTGTGCCATCTACAAAATTAGGCCCCGGCTGTCAGTACTGTTTAAATTGAAGTATCCAATGAGTAGCTCTGCCATATATACCACTTTTCTGACTGCATGAATTCTTTTGTGAAACATTGTCTCCCTCTTGTGGACCACCGAATTTTAAATGTGGTGTATTATATGTATTTAAAAAAAAAGGAAAAATGGTGTCTGTGCTGATTTTGACTATGCTTGTCTTGTCCATCTACACCTGTGTGAGTATTGTAATGCTTTGGACCAATCAGGTGCGCTGCCTGCAGTAGATAGAATCTGAGCACGGAACCTTCACGTGCAGTCACAATGAGCCTTTGGCCATTGTCTCCGGAACTCTCACGTGTCACAATGGGCTCTTGGCCTATAACAGGCAGTGAAAAATGGCCGCCGTCTTCAGTCTGCTGCTGGTGCAGCAGCAGACCACATGGCAGGGGGGGTCTGTGCCCAGCTTCAGGAGAGTTGGGAAGACAACTGCTCGCCTGTCTGTTTTTTGAATTTCCCACTCAGTTACTGCACACTTTAGAGCAAAAGGGGGATGGAGGGTGTGTTAAAATAGGTGGAGATATGCAGATTCAAAACGCGTTGTGCACAGCTTGAACACACACACATACACAGTAGAACTGTCATTGAGAAGGCCTCCAGAGCTTCTAGAAATGCCTTCCCCTTGGCAATTTTTGCTCTCTCCACAATGGGTGTCGGTTTTAGGCCTTGGTGCGGCAGAAGTGGCAAACCATTTCTGGTTATCTCTCCTCTGCCTTTCGCATCCGTCATCGTCGCCGCCGCTCAAGATCAAGTGTAGTATCTGATACGTCCCGTATTTGGGGACCAGTTGGGGGCTTTGCTTTCACCTATGTATGTCAAACATTGTATTGCATTCAATATGCAATCAATCAATGTGTCTTTACTGGTTGCAACAGGTGTGTTAAGATGTAGGCCTGTATTAGGCCTTTGTTACAGTGTTGCAAATATACTGTGCCATCTACAAAATTAGGCCCCGGCTGTCAGTACTGTTTAAATTGAAGTATCCAATGAGTAGCTCTGCCATATATACCACTTTTCTGACGGCATGAATTCTTTTGTGAAACATTGTTTCCCTCTTGTGGACCACCGAATTTTAAATGTGGTGTATTATATGTATTTAAAAAAAAGGAAAAATGGTGTCTGTGCTGATCTTGACTATGCTTGTCTTGTCCATCTACACCTGTGTGAGTATTGTAATGCTTTGGACCAATCAAGTGCGCTGCCTGCAGTAGATAGAATCTGAGCACGGAACCTTCACGTGCAGTCACAATGAGCCTTTGGCCATTGTCTCCGGAACTCTCACGTGTCACAATGGGCTCTTGGCCTATAACAGGCAGTGAAAAATGGCCGCCGTCTTCAGTCTGCTGCTGGTGCAGCAGCAGACCACATGGCAGGGGGGGTCTGTGCCCAGCTTCAGGAGAGTTGGGAAGACAACTGCTCGCCTGTCTGTTTTTTGAATTTCCCACTCAGTTACTGCACACTTTAGAGCAAAAGGGGGATGGAGGGTGTGTTAAAATAGGTGGAGATATGCAGATTCAAAACGCGTTGTGCACAGCTTGAACACACACACATACACAGTAGAACTGTCATTGAGAAGGCCTCCAGAGCTTCTAGAAATGCCTTCCCCTTGGCAATTTTTGCTCTCTCTCCACAATGGGTGTCGGTTTTAGGCCTTGGTGCGGCAGAAGTGGCAAACCATTTCTGGTTATCTCTCCTTTGCCTTTCGCATCCGTCGTCGTCGCCGCCACTCAAGATCAAGTGTAGTATCTGATACGTCCCCTATTTGGGGACCAGTTGGGGGCTTTGCTTTCACCTATGTATGTCAAACATTGTATTGCATTCAATATGCAATCAATCAATGTGTCTTTACTGGTTGCAACAGGTGTGTTAAGATGTAGGCCTGTATTAGGCCTTTGTTACAGTGTTGCAAATATACTGTGCCATCTACAAAATTAGGCCCCGGCTGTCAGTACTGTTTAAATTGAAGTATCCAATGAGTAGCTCTGCCATATATACCACTTTTCTGACGGCATGAATTCTTTTGTGAAACATTGTCTCCCTCTTGTGGACCACCGAATTTTAAATGTGGTGTATTATATGTATTTAAAAAAAAGGAAAAATGGTGTCTGTGCTGATCTTGACTATGCTTGTCTTGTCCATCTACACCTGTGTGAGTATTGTAATGCTTTGGACCAATCAGGTGCGCTGCCTGCAGTAGATAGAATCTGAGCACGGAACCTTCACGTGCAGTCACAATGAGCCTTTGGCCATTGTCTCCGGAACTCTCACGTGTCACAATGGGCTCTTGGCCTATAACAGGCAGTGAAAAATGGCCGCCGTCTTCAGTCTGCTGCTGGTGCAGCAGCAGACCACATGGCAGGGGGGGTCTGTGCCCAGCTTCAGGAGAGTTGGGAAGACAACTGCTCGCCTGTCTGTTTTTTGAATTTCCCACTCAGTTACTGCACACTTTAGAGCAAAAGGGGGATGGAGGGTGTGTTAAAATAGGTGGAGATATGCAGATTCAAAACGCGTTGTGCACAGCTTGAACACACACACATACACAGTAGAACTGTCATTGAGAAGGCCTCCAGAGCTTCTAGAAATGCCTTCCCCTTGGCAATTTTTGCTCTCTCTCCACAATGGGTGTCGGTTTTAGGCCTTGGTGCGGCAGAAGTGGCAAACCATTTCTGGTTATCTCTCCTCTGCCTTTCGCATCCGTCGTCGTCGCCGCCGCTCAAGATCAAGTGTAGTATCTGATACGTCCCGTATTTGGGGACGAGTTGGGGGCTTTGCTTTCACCTATGTATATCAAACATTGTATTGCATTCAATATGCAATCAATCAATGTGTCTTTACTGGTTGCAACAGGTGTGTTAAGATGTAGGCCTGTATTAGGCCTTTGTTACAGTGTTGCAAATATACTGTGCCATCTACAAAATTAGGCCCCGGCTGTCAGTACTGTTTAAATTGAAGTATCCAATGAGTAGCTCTGCCATATATACCACTTTTCTGACTGCATGAATTCTTTTGTGAAACATTGTCTCCCTCTTGTGGACCACCGAATTTTAAATGTGGTGTATTATATGTATTTAAAAAAAAAGGAAAAATGGTGTCTGTGCTGATTTTGACTATGCTTGTCTTGTCCATCTACACCTGTGTGAGTATTGTAATGCTTTGGACCAATCAGGTGCGCTGCCTGCAGTAGATAGAATCTGAGCACGGAACCTTCACGTGCAGTCACAATGAGCCTTTGGCCATTGTCTCCGGAACTCTCACGTGTCACAATGGGCTCTTGGCCTATAACAGGCAGTGAAAAATGGCCGCCGTCTTCAGTCTGCTGCTGGTGCAGCAGCAGACCACATGGCAGGGGGGGTCTGTGCCCAGCTTCAGGAGAGTTGGGAAGACAACTGCTCGCCTGTCTGTTTTTTGAATTTCCCACTCAGTTACTGCACACTTTAGAGCAAAAGGGGGATGGAGGGTGTGTTAAAATAGGTGGAGATATGCAGATTCAAAACGCGTTGTGCACAGCTTGAACACACACACATACACAGTAGAACTGTCATTGAGAAGGCCTCCAGAGCTTCTAGAAATGCCTTCCCCTTGGCAATTTTTGCTCTCTCTCCACAATGGGTGTCGGTTTTAGGCCTTGGTGCGGCAGAAGTGGCAAACCATTTCTGGTTATCTCTTCTCTGCCTTTCGCAACCGTCGTCGTCGCCGCCGCTCAAGATCAAGTGTAGTATCTGATACGTCCCCTATTTGGGGACCAGTTGGGGGCTTTGCTTTCACCTATGTATGTCAAACATTGTATTGCATTCAATATGCAATCAATCAATGTGTCTTTACTGGTTGCAACAGGTGTGTTAAGATGTAGGCCTGTATTAGGCCTTTGTTACAGTGTTGCAAATATACTGTGCCATCTACAAAATTAGGCCCCGGCTGTCAGTACTGTTTAAATTGAAGTATCCAATGAGTAGCTCTGCCATATATACCACTTTTCTGACTGCATGAATTCTTTTGTGAAACATTGTCTCCCTCTTGTGGACCACCGAATTTTAAATGTGGTGTATTATATGTATTTAAAAAAAAAGGAAAAATGGTGTCTGTGCTGATTTTGACTATGCTTGTCTTGTCCATCTACACCTGTGTGAGTATTGTAATGCTTTGGACCAATCAGGTGCGCTGCCTGCAGTAGATAGAATCTGAGCACGGAACCTTCACGTGCAGTCACAATGAGCCTTTGGCCATTGTCTCCGGAACTCTCACGTGTCACAATGGGCTCTTGGCCTATAACAGGCAGTGAAAAATGGCCGCCGTCTTCAGTCTGCTGCTGGTGCAGCAGCAGACCACATGGCAGGGGGGGTCTGTGCCCAGCTTCAGGAGAGTTGGGAAGACAACTGCTCGCCTGTCTGTTTTTTGAATTTCCCACTCAGTTACTGCACACTTTAGAGCAAAAGGGGGATGGAGGGTGTGTTAAAATAGGTGGAGATATGCAGATTCAAAACGCGTTGTGCACAGCTTGAACACACACACATACACAGTAGAACTGTCATTGAGAAGGCCTCCAGAGCTTCTAGAAATGCCTTCCCCTTGGCAATTTTTGCTCTCTCCACAATGGGTGTCGGTTTTAGGCCTTGGTGCGGCAGAAGTGGCAAACCATTTCTGGTTATCTCTCCTCTGCCTTTCGCATCCGTCATCGTCGCCGCCGCTCAAGATCAAGTGTAGTATCTGATACGTCCCGTATTTGGGGACCAGTTGGGGGCTTTGCTTTCACCTATGTATGTCAAACATTGTATTGCATTCAATATGCAATCAATCAATGTGTCTTTACTGGTTGCAACAGGTGTGTTAAGATGTAGGCCTGTATTAGGCCTTTGTTACAGTGTTGCAAATATACTGTGCCATCTACAAAATTAGGCCCCGGCTGTCAGTACTGTTTAAATTGAAGTATCCAATGAGTAGCTCTGCCATATATACCACTTTTCTGACTGCATGAATTCTTTTGTGAAACATTGTCTCCCTCTTGTGGACCACCGAATTTTAAATGTGGTGTATTATATGTATTTAAAAAAAAAGGAAAAATGGTGTCTGTGCTGATTTTGACTATGCTTGTCTTGTCCATCTACACCTGTGTGAGTATTGTAATGCTTTGGACCAATCAGGTGCGCTGCCTGCAGTAGATAGAATCTGAGCACGGAACCTTCACGTGCAGTCACAATGAGCCTTTGGCCATTGTCTCCGGAACTCTCACGTGTCACAATGGGCTCTTGGCCTATAACAGGCAGTGAAAAATGGCCGCCGTCTTCAGTCTGCTGCTGGTGCAGCAGCAGACCACATGGCAGGGGGGGTCTGTGCCCAGCTTCAGGAGAGTTGGGAAGACAACTGCTCGCCTGTCTGTTTTTTGAATTTCCCACTCAGTTACTGCACACTTTAGAGCAAAAGGGGGATGGAGGGTGTGTTAAAATAGGTGGAGATATGCAGATTCAAAACGCGTTGTGCACAGCTTGAACACACACACATACACAGTAGAACTGTCATTGAGAAGGCCTCCAGAGCTTCTAGAAATGCCTTCCCCTTGGCAATTTTTGCTCTCTCTCCACAATGGGTGTCGGTTTTAGGCCTTGGTGCGGCAGAAGTGGCAAACCATTTCTGGTTATCTCTTCTCTGCCTTTCGCAACCGTCGTCGTCGCCGCCGCTCAAGATCAAGTGTAGTATCTGATACGTCCCCTATTTGGGGACCAGTTGGGGGCTTTGCTTTCACCTATGTATGTCAAACATTGTATTGCATTCAATATGCAATCAATCAATGTGTCTTTACTGGTTGCAACAGGTGTGTTAAGATGTAGGCCTGTATTAGGCCTTTGTTACAGTGTTGCAAATATACTGTGCCATCTACAAAATTAGGCCCCGGCTGTCAGTACTGTTTAAATTGAAGTATCCAATGAGTAGCTCTGCCATATATACCACTTTTCTGACTGCATGAATTCTTTTGTGAAACATTGTCTCCCTCTTGTGGACCACCGAATTTTAAATGTGGTGTATTATATGTATTTAAAAAAAAAGGAAAAATGGTGTCTGTGCTGATTTTGACTATGCTTGTCTTGTCCATCTACACCTGTGTGAGTATTGTAATGCTTTGGACCAATCAGGTGCGCTGCCTGCAGTAGATAGAATCTGAGCACGGAACCTTCACGTGCAGTCACAATGAGCCTTTGGCCATTGTCTCCGGAACTCTCACGTGTCACAATGGGCTCTTGGCCTATAACAGGCAGTGAAAAATGGCCGCCGTCTTCAGTCTGCTGCTGGTGCAGCAGCAGACCACATGGCAGGGGGGGTCTGTGCCCAGCTTCAGGAGAGTTGGGAAGACAACTGCTCGCCTGTCTGTTTTTTGAATTTCCCACTCAGTTACTGCACACTTTAGAGCAAAAGGGGGATGGAGGGTGTGTTAAAATAGGTGGAGATATGCAGATTCAAAACGCGTTGTGCACAGCTTGAACACACACACATACACAGTAGAACTGTCATTGAGAAGGCCTCCAGAGCTTCTAGAAATGCCTTCCCCTTGGCAATTTTTGCTCTCTCCACAATGGGTGTCGGTTTTAGGCCTTGGTGCGGCAGAAGTGGCAAACCATTTCTGGTTATCTCTCCTCTGCCTTTCGCATCCGTCATCGTCGCCGCCGCTCAAGATCAAGTGTAGTATCTGATACGTCCCGTATTTGGGGACCAGTTGGGGGCTTTGCTTTCACCTATGTATGTCAAACATTGTATTGCATTCAATATGCAATCAATCAATGTGTCTTTACTGGTTGCAACAGGTGTGTTAAGATGTAGGCCTGTATTAGGCCTTTGTTACAGTGTTGCAAATATACTGTGCCATCTACAAAATTAGGCCCCGGCTGTCAGTACTGTTTAAATTGAAGTATCCAATGAGTAGCTCTGCCATATATACCACTTTTCTGACGGCATGAATTCTTTTGTGAAACATTGTTTCCCTCTTGTGGACCACCGAATTTTAAATGTGGTGTATTATATGTATTTAAAAAAAAGGAAAAATGGTGTCTGTGCTGATCTTGACTATGCTTGTCTTGTCCATCTACACCTGTGTGAGTATTGTAATGCTTTGGACCAATCAAGTGCGCTGCCTGCAGTAGATAGAATCTGAGCACGGAACCTTCACGTGCAGTCACAATGAGCCTTTGGCCATTGTCTCCGGAACTCTCACGTGTCACAATGGGCTCTTGGCCTATAACAGGCAGTGAAAAATGGCCGCCGTCTTCAGTCTGCTGCTGGTGCAGCAGCAGACCACATGGCAGGGGGGGTCTGTGCCCAGCTTCAGGAGAGTTGGGAAGACAACTGCTCGCCTGTCTGTTTTTTGAATTTCCCACTCAGTTACTGCACACTTTAGAGCAAAAGGGGGATGGAGGGTGTGTTAAAATAGGTGGAGATATGCAGATTCAAAACGCGTTGTGCACAGCTTGAACACACACACATACACAGTAGAACTGTCATTGAGAAGGCCTCCAGAGCTTCTAGAAATGCCTTCCCCTTGGCAATTTTTGCTCTCTCTCCACAATGGGTGTCGGTTTTAGGCCTTGGTGCGGCAGAAGTGGCAAACCATTTCTGGTTATCTCTCCTTTGCCTTTCGCATCCGTCGTCGTCGCCGCCACTCAAGATCAAGTGTAGTATCTGATACGTCCCCTATTTGGGGACCAGTTGGGGGCTTTGCTTTCACCTATGTATGTCAAACATTGTATTGCATTCAATATGCAATCAATCAATGTGTCTTTACTGGTTGCAACAGGTGTGTTAAGATGTAGGCCTGTATTAGGCCTTTGTTACAGTGTTGCAAATATACTGTGCCATCTACAAAATTAGGCCCCGGCTGTCAGTACTGTTTAAATTGAAGTATCCAATGAGTAGCTCTGCCATATATACCACTTTTCTGACGGCATGAATTCTTTTGTGAAACATTGTCTCCCTCTTGTGGACCACCGAATTTTAAATGTGGTGTATTATATGTATTTAAAAAAAAGGAAAAATGGTGTCTGTGCTGATCTTGACTATGCTTGTCTTGTCCATCTACACCTGTGTGAGTATTGTAATGCTTTGGACCAATCAGGTGCGCTGCCTGCAGTAGATAGAATCTGAGCACGGAACCTTCACGTGCAGTCACAATGAGCCTTTGGCCATTGTCTCCGGAACTCTCACGTGTCACAATGGGCTCTTGGCCTATAACAGGCAGTGAAAAATGGCCGCCGTCTTCAGTCTGCTGCTGGTGCAGCAGCAGACCACATGGCAGGGGGGGTCTGTGCCCAGCTTCAGGAGAGTTGGGAAGACAACTGCTCGCCTGTCTGTTTTTTGAATTTCCCACTCAGTTACTGCACACTTTAGAGCAAAAGGGGGATGGAGGGTGTGTTAAAATAGGTGGAGATATGCAGATTCAAAACGCGTTGTGCACAGCTTGAACACACACACATACACAGTAGAACTGTCATTGAGAAGGCCTCCAGAGCTTCTAGAAATGCCTTCCCCTTGGCAATTTTTGCTCTCTCTCCACAATGGGTGTCGGTTTTAGGCCTTGGTGCGGCAGAAGTGGCAAACCATTTCTGGTTTTCTCTCCTCTGCCTTTCGCATCCGTCGTCGTCGCCGCCGCTCAAGATCAAGTGTAGTATCTGATACGTCCCGTATTTGGGGACGAGTTGGGGGCTTTGCTTTCACCTATGTATATCAAACATTGTATTGCATTCAATATGCAATCAATCAATGTGTCTTTACTGGTTGCAACAGGTGTGTTAAGATGTAGGCCTGTATTAGGCCTTTGTTACAGTGTTGCAAATATACTGTGCCATCTACAAAATTAGGCCCCGGCTGTCAGTACTGTTTAAATTGAAGTATCCAATGAGTAGCTCTGCCATATATACCACTTTTCTGACTGCATGAATTCTTTTGTGAAACATTGTCTCCCTCTTGTGGACCACCGAATTTTAAATGTGGTGTATTATATGTATTTAAAAAAAAAGGAAAAATGGTGTCTGTGCTGATTTTGACTATGCTTGTCTTGTCCATCTACACCTGTGTGAGTATTGTAATGCTTTGGACCAATCAGGTGCGCTGCCTGCAGTAGATAGAATCTGAGCACGGAACCTTCACGTGCAGTCACAATGAGCCTTTGGCCATTGTCTCCGGAACTCTCACGTGTCACAATGGGCTCTTGGCCTATAACAGGCAGTGAAAAATGGCCGCCGTCTTCAGTCTGCTGCTGGTGCAGCAGCAGACCACATGGCAGGGGGGGTCTGTGCCCAGCTTCAGGAGAGTTGGGAAGACAACTGCTCGCCTGTCTGTTTTTTGAATTTCCCACTCAGTTACTGCACACTTTAGAGCAAAAGGGGGATGGAGGGTGTGTTAAAATAGGTGGAGATATGCAGATTCAAAACGCGTTGTGCACAGCTTGAACACACACACATACACAGTAGAACTGTCATTGAGAAGGCCTCCAGAGCTTCTAGAAATGCCTTCCCCTTGGCAATTTTTGCTCTCTCTCCACAATGGGTGTCGGTTTTAGGCCTTGGTGCGGCAGAAGTGGCAAACCATTTCTGGTTATCTCTTCTCTGCCTTTCGCAACCGTCGTCGTCGCCGCCGCTCAAGATCAAGTGTAGTATCTGATACGTCCCCTATTTGGGGACCAGTTGGGGGCTTTGCTTTCACCTATGTATATCAAACATTGTATTGCATTCAATATGCAATCAATCAATGTGTCTTTACTGGTTGCAACAGGTGTGTTAAGATGTAGGCCTGTATTAGGCCTTTGTTACAGTGTTGCAAATATACTGTGCCATCTACAAAATTAGGCCCCGGCTGTCAGTACTGTTTAAATTGAAGTATCCAATGAGTAGCTCTGCCATATATACCACTTTTCTGACTGCATGAATTCTTTTGTGAAACATTGTCTCCCTCTTGTGGACCACCGAATTTTAAATGTGGTGTATTATATGTATTTAAAAAAAAAGGAAAAATGGTGTCTGTGCTGATTTTGACTATGCTTGTCTTGTCCATCTACACCTGTGTGAGTATTGTAATGCTTTGGACCAATCAGGTGCGCTGCCTGCAGTAGATAGAATCTGAGCACGGAACCTTCACGTGCAGTCACAATGAGCCTTTGGCCATTGTCTCCGGAACTCTCACGTGTCACAATGGGCTCTTGGCCTATAACAGGCAGTGAAAAATGGCCGCCGTCTTCAGTCTGCTGCTGGTGCAGCAGCAGACCACATGGCAGGGGGGGTCTGTGCCCAGCTTCAGGAGAGTTGGGAAGACAACTGCTCGCCTGTCTGTTTTTTGAATTTCCCACTCAGTTACTGCACACTTTAGAGCAAAAGGGGGATGGAGGGTGTGTTAAAATAGGTGGAGATATGCAGATTCAAAACGCGTTGTGCACAGCTTGAACACACACACATACACAGTAGAACTGTCATTGAGAAGGCCTCCAGAGCTTCTAGAAATGCCTTCCCCTTGGCAATTTTTGCTCTCTCCACAATGGGTGTCGGTTTTAGGCCTTGGTGCGGCAGAAGTGGCAAACCATTTCTGGTTATCTCTCCTCTGCCTTTCGCATCCGTCATCGTCGCCGCCGCTCAAGATCAAGTGTAGTATCTGATACGTCCCGTATTTGGGGACCAGTTGGGGGCTTTGCTTTCACCTATGTATGTCAAACATTGTATTGCATTCAATATGCAATCAATCAATGTGTCTTTACTGGTTGCAACAGGTGTGTTAAGATGTAGGCCTGTATTAGGCCTTTGTTACAGTGTTGCAAATATACTGTGCCATCTACAAAATTAGGCCCCGGCTGTCAGTACTGTTTAAATTGAAGTATCCAATGAGTAGCTCTGCCATATATACCACTTTTCTGACTGCATGAATTCTTTTGTGAAACATTGTCTCCCTCTTGTGGACCACCGAATTTTAAATGTGGTGTATTATATGTATTTAAAAAAAAAGGAAAAATGGTGTCTGTGCTGATTTTGACTATGCTTGTCTTGTCCATCTACACCTGTGTGAGTATTGTAATGCTTTGGACCAATCAGGTGCGCTGCCTGCAGTAGATAGAATCTGAGCACGGAACCTTCACGTGCAGTCACAATGAGCCTTTGGCCATTGTCTCCGGAACTCTCACGTGTCACAATGGGCTCTTGGCCTATAACAGGCAGTGAAAAATGGCCGCCGTCTTCAGTCTGCTGCTGGTGCAGCAGCAGACCACATGGCAGGGGGGGTCTGTGCCCAGCTTCAGGAGAGTTGGGAAGACAACTGCTCGCCTGTCTGTTTTTTGAATTTCCCACTCAGTTACTGCACACTTTAGAGCAAAAGGGGGATGGAGGGTGTGTTAAAATAGGTGGAGATATGCAGATTCAAAACGCGTTGTGCACAGCTTGAACACACACACATACACAGTAGAACTGTCATTGAGAAGGCCTCCAGAGCTTCTAGAAATGCCTTCCCCTTGGCAATTTTTGCTCTCTCCACAATGGGTGTCGGTTTTAGGCCTTGGTGCGGCAGAAGTGGCAAACCATTTCTGGTTATCTCTCCTCTGCCTTTCGCATCCGTCATCGTCGCCGCCGCTCAAGATCAAGTGTAGTATCTGATACGTCCCGTATTTGGGGACCAGTTGGGGGCTTTGCTTTCACCTATGTATGTCAAACATTGTATTGCATTCAATATGCAATCAATCAATGTGTCTTTACTGGTTGCAACAGGTGTGTTAAGATGTAGGCCTGTATTAGGCCTTTGTTACAGTGTTGCAAATATACTGTGCCATCTACAAAATTAGGCCCCGGCTGTCAGTACTGTTTAAATTGAAGTATCCAATGAGTAGCTCTGCCATATATACCACTTTTCTGACGGCATGAATTCTTTTGTGAAACATTGTTTCCCTCTTGTGGACCACCGAATTTTAAATGTGGTGTATTATATGTATTTAAAAAAAAGGAAAAATGGTGTCTGTGCTGATCTTGACTATGCTTGTCTTGTCCATCTACACCTGTGTGAGTATTGTAATGCTTTGGACCAATCAAGTGCGCTGCCTGCAGTAGATAGAATCTGAGCACGGAACCTTCACGTGCAGTCACAATGAGCCTTTGGCCATTGTCTCCGGAACTCTCACGTGTCACAATGGGCTCTTGGCCTATAACAGGCAGTGAAAAATGGCCGCCGTCTTCAGTCTGCTGCTGGTGCAGCAGCAGACCACATGGCAGGGGGGGTCTGTGCCCAGCTTCAGGAGAGTTGGGAAGACAACTGCTCGCCTGTCTGTTTTTTGAATTTCCCACTCAGTTACTGCACACTTTAGAGCAAAAGGGGGATGGAGGGTGTGTTAAAATAGGTGGAGATATGCAGATTCAAAACGCGTTGTGCACAGCTTGAACACACACACATACACAGTAGAACTGTCATTGAGAAGGCCTCCAGAGCTTCTAGAAATGCCTTCCCCTTGGCAATTTTTGCTCTCTCTCCACAATGGGTGTCGGTTTTAGGCCTTGGTGCGGCAGAAGTGGCAAACCATTTCTGGTTATCTCTCCTTTGCCTTTCGCATCCGTCGTCGTCGCCGCCACTCAAGATCAAGTGTAGTATCTGATACGTCCCCTATTTGGGGACCAGTTGGGGGCTTTGCTTTCACCTATGTATGTCAAACATTGTATTGCATTCAATATGCAATCAATCAATGTGTCTTTACTGGTTGCAACAGGTGTGTTAAGATGTAGGCCTGTATTAGGCCTTTGTTACAGTGTTGCAAATATACTGTGCCATCTACAAAATTAGGCCCCGGCTGTCAGTACTGTTTAAATTGAAGTATCCAATGAGTAGCTCTGCCATATATACCACTTTTCTGACGGCATGAATTCTTTTGTGAAACATTGTCTCCCTCTTGTGGACCACCGAATTTTAAATGTGGTGTATTATATGTATTTAAAAAAAAGGAAAAATGGTGTCTGTGCTGATCTTGACTATGCTTGTCTTGTCCATCTACACCTGTGTGAGTATTGTAATGCTTTGGACCAATCAGGTGCGCTGCCTGCAGTAGATAGAATCTGAGCACGGAACCTTCACGTGCAGTCACAATGAGCCTTTGGCCATTGTCTCCGGAACTCTCACGTGTCACAATGGGCTCTTGGCCTATAACAGGCAGTGAAAAATGGCCGCCGTCTTCAGTCTGCTGCTGGTGCAGCAGCAGACCACATGGCAGGGGGGGTCTGTGCCCAGCTTCAGGAGAGTTGGGAAGACAACTGCTCGCCTGTCTGTTTTTTGAATTTCCCACTCAGTTACTGCACACTTTAGAGCAAAAGGGGGATGGAGGGTGTGTTAAAATAGGTGGAGATATGCAGATTCAAAACGCGTTGTGCACAGCTTGAACACACACACATACACAGTAGAACTGTCATTGAGAAGGCCTCCAGAGCTTCTAGAAATGCCTTCCCCTTGGCAATTTTTGCTCTCTCTCCACAATGGGTGTCGGTTTTAGGCCTTGGTGCGGCAGAAGTGGCAAACCATTTCTGGTTATCTCTCCTCTGCCTTTCGCATCCGTCGTCGTCGCCGCCGCTCAAGATCAAGTGTAGTATCTGATACGTCCCGTATTTGGGGACGAGTTGGGGGCTTTGCTTTCACCTATGTATATCAAACATTGTATTGCATTCAATATGCAATCAATCAATGTGTCTTTACTGGTTGCAACAGGTGTGTTAAGATGTAGGCCTGTATTAGGCCTTTGTTACAGTGTTGCAAATATACTGTGCCATCTACAAAATTAGGCCCCGGCTGTCAGTACTGTTTAAATTGAAGTATCCAATGAGTAGCTCTGCCATATATACCACTTTTCTGACTGCATGAATTCTTTTGTGAAACATTGTCTCCCTCTTGTGGACCACCGAATTTTAAATGTGGTGTATTATATGTATTTAAAAAAAAAGGAAAAATGGTGTCTGTGCTGATTTTGACTATGCTTGTCTTGTCCATCTACACCTGTGTGAGTATTGTAATGCTTTGGACCAATCAGGTGCGCTGCCTGCAGTAGATAGAATCTGAGCACGGAACCTTCACGTGCAGTCACAATGAGCCTTTGGCCATTGTCTCCGGAACTCTCACGTGTCACAATGGGCTCTTGGCCTATAACAGGCAGTGAAAAATGGCCGCCGTCTTCAGTCTGCTGCTGGTGCAGCAGCAGACCACATGGCAGGGGGGGTCTGTGCCCAGCTTCAGGAGAGTTGGGAAGACAACTGCTCGCCTGTCTGTTTTTTGAATTTCCCACTCAGTTACTGCACACTTTAGAGCAAAAGGGGGATGGAGGGTGTGTTAAAATAGGTGGAGATATGCAGATTCAAAACGCGTTGTGCACAGCTTGAACACACACACATACACAGTAGAACTGTCATTGAGAAGGCCTCCAGAGCTTCTAGAAATGCCTTCCCCTTGGCAATTTTTGCTCTCTCTCCACAATGGGTGTCGGTTTTAGGCCTTGGTGCGGCAGAAGTGGCAAACCATTTCTGGTTATCTCTCCTTTGCCTTTCGCATCCGTCGTCGTCGCCGCCACTCAAGATCAAGTGTAGTATCTGATACGTCCCCTATTTGGGGACCAGTTGGGGGCTTTGCTTTCACCTATGTATGTCAAACATTGTATTGCATTCAATATGCAATCAATCAATGTGTCTTTACTGGTTGCAACAGGTGTGTTAAGATGTAGGCCTGTATTAGGCCTTTGTTACAGTGTTGCAAATATACTGTGCCATCTACAAAATTAGGCCCCGGCTGTCAGTACTGTTTAAATTGAAGTATCCAATGAGTAGCTCTGCCATATATACCACTTTTCTGACGGCATGAATTCTTTTGTGAAACATTGTCTCCCTCTTGTGGACCACCGAATTTTAAATGTGGTGTATTATATGTATTTAAAAAAAAGGAAAAATGGTGTCTGTGCTGATCTTGACTATGCTTGTCTTGTCCATCTACACCTGTGTGAGTATTGTAATGCTTTGGACCAATCAGGTGCGCTGCCTGCAGTAGATAGAATCTGAGCACGGAACCTTCACGTGCAGTCACAATGAGCCTTTGGCCATTGTCTCCGGAACTCTCACGTGTCACAATGGGCTCTTGGCCTATAACAGGCAGTGAAAAATGGCCGCCGTCTTCAGTCTGCTGCTGGTGCAGCAGCAGACCACATGGCAGGGGGGGTCTGTGCCCAGCTTCAGGAGAGTTGGGAAGACAACTGCTCGCCTGTCTGTTTTTTGAATTTCCCACTCAGTTACTGCACACTTTAGAGCAAAAGGGGGATGGAGGGTGTGTTAAAATAGGTGGAGATATGCAGATTCAAAACGCGTTGTGCACAGCTTGAACACACACACATACACAGTAGAACTGTCATTGAGAAGGCCTCCAGAGCTTCTAGAAATGCCTTCCCCTTGGCAATTTTTGCTCTCTCTCCACAATGGGTGTCGGTTTTAGGCCTTGGTGCGGCAGAAGTGGCAAACCATTTCTGGTTATCTCTCCTCTGCCTTTCGCATCCGTCGTCGTCGCCGCCGCTCAAGATCAAGTGTAGTATCTGATACGTCCCGTATTTGGGGACGAGTTGGGGGCTTTGCTTTCACCTATGTATATCAAACATTGTATTGCATTCAATATGCAATCAATCAATGTGTCTTTACTGGTTGCAACAGGTGTGTTAAGATGTAGGCCTGTATTAGGCCTTTGTTACAGTGTTGCAAATATACTGTGCCATCTACAAAATTAGGCCCCGGCTGTCAGTACTGTTTAAATTGAAGTATCCAATGAGTAGCTCTGCCATATATACCACTTTTCTGACTGCATGAATTCTTTTGTGAAACATTGTCTCCCTCTTGTGGACCACCGAATTTTAAATGTGGTGTATTATATGTATTTAAAAAAAAAGGAAAAATGGTGTCTGTGCTGATTTTGACTATGCTTGTCTTGTCCATCTACACCTGTGTGAGTATTGTAATGCTTTGGACCAATCAGGTGCGCTGCCTGCAGTAGATAGAATCTGAGCACGGAACCTTCACGTGCAGTCACAATGAGCCTTTGGCCATTGTCTCCGGAACTCTCACGTGTCACAATGGGCTCTTGGCCTATAACAGGCAGTGAAAAATGGCCGCCGTCTTCAGTCTGCTGCTGGTGCAGCAGCAGACCACATGGCAGGGGGGGTCTGTGCCCAGCTTCAGGAGAGTTGGGAAGACAACTGCTCGCCTGTCTGTTTTTTGAATTTCCCACTCAGTTACTGCACACTTTAGAGCAAAAGGGGGATGGAGGGTGTGTTAAAATAGGTGGAGATATGCAGATTCAAAACGCGTTGTGCACAGCTTGAACACACACACATACACAGTAGAACTGTCATTGAGAAGGCCTCCAGAGCTTCTAGAAATGCCTTCCCCTTGGCAATTTTTGCTCTCTCTCCACAATGGGTGTCGGTTTTAGGCCTTGGTGCGGCAGAAGTGGCAAACCATTTCTGGTTATCTCTTCTCTGCCTTTCGCAACCGTCGTCGTCGCCGCCGCTCAAGATCAAGTGTAGTATCTGATACGTCCCCTATTTGGGGACCAGTTGGGGGCTTTGCTTTCACCTATGTATGTCAAACATTGTATTGCATTCAATATGCAATCAATCAATGTGTCTTTACTGGTTGCAACAGGTGTGTTAAGATGTAGGCCTGTATTAGGCCTTTGTTACAGTGTTGCAAATATACTGTGCCATCTACAAAATTAGGCCCCGGCTGTCAGTACTGTTTAAATTGAAGTATCCAATGAGTAGCTCTGCCATATATACCACTTTTCTGACTGCATGAATTCTTTTGTGAAACATTGTCTCCCTCTTGTGGACCACCGAATTTTAAATGTGGTGTATTATATGTATTTAAAAAAAAAGGAAAAATGGTGTCTGTGCTGATTTTGACTATGCTTGTCTTGTCCATCTACACCTGTGTGAGTATTGTAATGCTTTGGACCAATCAGGTGCGCTGCCTGCAGTAGATAGAATCTGAGCACGGAACCTTCACGTGCAGTCACAATGAGCCTTTGGCCATTGTCTCCGGAACTCTCACGTGTCACAATGGGCTCTTGGCCTATAACAGGCAGTGAAAAATGGCCGCCGTCTTCAGTCTGCTGCTGGTGCAGCAGCAGACCACATGGCAGGGGGGGTCTGTGCCCAGCTTCAGGAGAGTTGGGAAGACAACTGCTCGCCTGTCTGTTTTTTGAATTTCCCACTCAGTTACTGCACACTTTAGAGCAAAAGGGGGATGGAGGGTGTGTTAAAATAGGTGGAGATATGCAGATTCAAAACGCGTTGTGCACAGCTTGAACACACACACATACACAGTAGAACTGTCATTGAGAAGGCCTCCAGAGCTTCTAGAAATGCCTTCCCCTTGGCAATTTTTGCTCTCTCCACAATGGGTGTCGGTTTTAGGCCTTGGTGCGGCAGAAGTGGCAAACCATTTCTGGTTATCTCTCCTCTGCCTTTCGCATCCGTCATCGTCGCCGCCGCTCAAGATCAAGTGTAGTATCTGATACGTCCCGTATTTGGGGACCAGTTGGGGGCTTTGCTTTCACCTATGTATGTCAAACATTGTATTGCATTCAATATGCAATCAATCAATGTGTCTTTACTGGTTGCAACAGGTGTGTTAAGATGTAGGCCTGTATTAGGCCTTTGTTACAGTGTTGCAAATATACTGTGCCATCTACAAAATTAGGCCCCGGCTGTCAGTACTGTTTAAATTGAAGTATCCAATGAGTAGCTCTGCCATATATACCACTTTTCTGACGGCATGAATTCTTTTGTGAAACATTGTCTCCCTCTTGTGGACCACCGAATTTTAAATGTGGTGTATTATATGTATTTAAAAAAAAAGGAAAAATGGTGTCTGTGCTGATTTTGACTATGCTTGTCTTGTCCATCTACACCTGTGTGAGTATTGTAATGCTTTGGACCAATCAGGTGCGCTGCCTGCAGTAGATAGAATCTGAGCACGGAACCTTCACGTGCAGTCACAATGAGCCTTTGGCCATTGTCTCCGGAACTCTCACGTGTCACAATGGGCTCTTGGCCTATAACAGGCAGTGAAAAATGGCCGCCGTCTTCAGTCTGCTGCTGGTGCAGCAGCAGACCACATGGCAGGGGGGGTCTGTGCCCAGCTTCAGGAGAGTTGGGAAGACAACTGCTCGCCTGTCTGTTTTTTGAATTTCCCACTCAGTTACTGCACACTTTAGAGCAAAAGGGGGATGGAGGGTGTGTTAAAATAGGTGGAGATATGCAGATTCAAAACGCGTTGTGCACAGCTTGAACACACACACATACACAGTAGAACTGTCATTGAGAAGGCCTCCAGAGCTTCTAGAAATGCCTTCCCCTTGGCAATTTTTGCTCTCTCTCCACAATGGGTGTCGGTTTTAGGCCTTGGTGCGGCAGAAGTGGCAAACCATTTCTGGTTATCTCTTCTCTGCCTTTCGCAACCGTCGTCGTCGCCGCCGCTCAAGATCAAGTGTAGTATCTGATACGTCCCCTATTTGGGGACCAGTTGGGGGCTTTGCTTTCACCTATGTATGTCAAACATTGTATTGCATTCAATATGCAATCAATCAATGTGTCTTTACTGGTTGCAACAGGTGTGTTAAGATGTAGGCCTGTATTAGGCCTTTGTTACAGTGTTGCAAATATACTGTGCCATCTACAAAATTAGGCCCCGGCTGTCAGTACTGTTTAAATTGAAGTATCCAATGAGTAGCTCTGCCATATATACCACTTTTCTGACTGCATGAATTCTTTTGTGAAACATTGTCTCCCTCTTGTGGACCACCGAATTTTAAATGTGGTGTATTATATGTATTTAAAAAAAAAGGAAAAATGGTGTCTGTGCTGATTTTGACTATGCTTGTCTTGTCCATCTACACCTGTGTGAGTATTGTAATGCTTTGGACCAATCAGGTGCGCTGCCTGCAGTAGATAGAATCTGAGCACGGAACCTTCACGTGCAGTCACAATGAGCCTTTGGCCATTGTCTCCGGAACTCTCACGTGTCACAATGGGCTCTTGGCCTATAACAGGCAGTGAAAAATGGCCGCCGTCTTCAGTCTGCTGCTGGTGCAGCAGCAGACCACATGGCAGGGGGGGTCTGTGCCCAGCTTCAGGAGAGTTGGGAAGACAACTGCTCGCCTGTCTGTTTTTTGAATTTCCCACTCAGTTACTGCACACTTTAGAGCAAAAGGGGGATGGAGGGTGTGTTAAAATAGGTGGAGATATGCAGATTCAAAACGCGTTGTGCACAGCTTGAACACACACACATACACAGTAGAACTGTCATTGAGAAGGCCTCCAGAGCTTCTAGAAATGCCTTCCCCTTGGCAATTTTTGCTCTCTCCACAATGGGTGTCGGTTTTAGGCCTTGGTGCGGCAGAAGTGGCAAACCATTTCTGGTTATCTCTCCTCTGCCTTTCGCATCCGTCATCGTCGCCGCCGCTCAAGATCAAGTGTAGTATCTGATACGTCCCGTATTTGGGGACCAGTTGGGGGCTTTGCTTTCACCTATGTATGTCAAACATTGTATTGCATTCAATATGCAATCAATCAATGTGTCTTTACTGGTTGCAACAGGTGTGTTAAGATGTAGGCCTGTATTAGGCCTTTGTTACAGTGTTGCAAATATACTGTGCCATCTACAAAATTAGGCCCCGGCTGTCAGTACTGTTTAAATTGAAGTATCCAATGAGTAGCTCTGCCATATATACCACTTTTCTGACGGCATGAATTCTTTTGTGAAACATTGTCTCCCTCTTGTGGACCACCGAATTTTAAATGTGGTGTATTATATGTATTTAAAAAAAAAGGAAAAATGGTGTCTGTGCTGATTTTGACTATGCTTGTCTTGTCCATCTACACCTGTGTGAGTATTGTAATGCTTTGGACCAATCAGGTGCGCTGCCTGCAGTAGATAGAATCTGAGCACGGAACCTTCACGTGCAGTCACAATGAGCCTTTGGCCATTGTCTCCGGAACTCTCACGTGTCACAATGGGCTCTTGGCCTATAACAGGCAGTGAAAAATGGCCGCCGTCTTCAGTCTGCTGCTGGTGCAGCAGCAGACCACATGGCAGGGGGGGTCTGTGCCCAGCTTCAGGAGAGTTGGGAAGACAACTGCTCGCCTGTCTGTTTTTTGAATTTCCCACTCAGTTACTGCACACTTTAGAGCAAAAGGGGGATGGAGGGTGTGTTAAAATAGGTGGAGATATGCAGATTCAAAACGCGTTGTGCACAGCTTGAACACACACACATACACAGTAGAACTGTCATTGAGAAGGCCTCCAGAGCTTCTAGAAATGCCTTCCCCTTGGCAATTTTTGCTCTCTCTCCACAATGGGTGTCGGTTTTAGGCCTTGGTGCGGCAGAAGTGGCAAACCATTTCTGGTTATCTCTTCTCTGCCTTTCGCAACCGTCGTCGTCGCCGCCGCTCAAGATCAAGTGTAGTATCTGATACGTCCCCTATTTGGGGACCAGTTGGGGGCTTTGCTTTCACCTATGTATGTCAAACATTGTATTGCATTCAATATGCAATCAATCAATGTGTCTTTACTGGTTGCAACAGGTGTGTTAAGATGTAGGCCTGTATTAGGCCTTTGTTACAGTGTTGCAAATATACTGTGCCATCTACAAAATTAGGCCCCGGCTGTCAGTACTGTTTAAATTGAAGTATCCAATGAGTAGCTCTGCCATATATACCACTTTTCTGACTGCATGAATTCTTTTGTGAAACATTGTCTCCCTCTTGTGGACCACCGAATTTTAAATGTGGTGTATTATATGTATTTAAAAAAAAAGGAAAAATGGTGTCTGTGCTGATTTTGACTATGCTTGTCTTGTCCATCTACACCTGTGTGAGTATTGTAATGCTTTGGACCAATCAGGTGCGCTGCCTGCAGTAGATAGAATCTGAGCACGGAACCTTCACGTGCAGTCACAATGAGCCTTTGGCCATTGTCTCCGGAACTCTCACGTGTCACAATGGGCTCTTGGCCTATAACAGGCAGTGAAAAATGGCCGCCGTCTTCAGTCTGCTGCTGGTGCAGCAGCAGACCACATGGCAGGGGGGGTCTGTGCCCAGCTTCAGGAGAGTTGGGAAGACAACTGCTCGCCTGTCTGTTTTTTGAATTTCCCACTCAGTTACTGCACACTTTAGAGCAAAAGGGGGATGGAGGGTGTGTTAAAATAGGTGGAGATATGCAGATTCAAAACGCGTTGTGCACAGCTTGAACACACACACATACACAGTAGAACTGTCATTGAGAAGGCCTCCAGAGCTTCTAGAAATGCCTTCCCCTTGGCAATTTTTGCTCTCTCCACAATGGGTGTCGGTTTTAGGCCTTGGTGCGGCAGAAGTGGCAAACCATTTCTGGTTATCTCTCCTCTGCCTTTCGCATCCGTCATCGTCGCCGCCGCTCAAGATCAAGTGTAGTATCTGATACGTCCCGTATTTGGGGACCAGTTGGGGGCTTTGCTTTCACCTATGTATGTCAAACATTGTATTGCATTCAATATGCAATCAATCAATGTGTCTTTACTGGTTGCAACAGGTGTGTTAAGATGTAGGCCTGTATTAGGCCTTTGTTACAGTGTTGCAAATATACTGTGCCATCTACAAAATTAGGCCCCGGCTGTCAGTACTGTTTAAATTGAAGTATCCAATGAGTAGCTCTGCCATATATACCACTTTTCTGACGGCATGAATTCTTTTGTGAAACATTGTTTCCCTCTTGTGGACCACCGAATTTTAAATGTGGTGTATTATATGTATTTAAAAAAAAGGAAAAATGGTGTCTGTGCTGATCTTGACTATGCTTGTCTTGTCCATCTACACCTGTGTGAGTATTGTAATGCTTTGGACCAATCAAGTGCGCTGCCTGCAGTAGATAGAATCTGAGCACGGAACCTTCACGTGCAGTCACAATGAGCCTTTGGCCATTGTCTCCGGAACTCTCACGTGTCACAATGGGCTCTTGGCCTATAACAGGCAGTGAAAAATGGCCGCCGTCTTCAGTCTGCTGCTGGTGCAGCAGCAGACCACATGGCAGGGGGGGTCTGTGCCCAGCTTCAGGAGAGTTGGGAAGACAACTGCTCGCCTGTCTGTTTTTTGAATTTCCCACTCAGTTACTGCACACTTTAGAGCAAAAGGGGGATGGAGGGTGTGTTAAAATAGGTGGAGATATGCAGATTCAAAACGCGTTGTGCACAGCTTGAACACACACACATACACAGTAGAACTGTCATTGAGAAGGCCTCCAGAGCTTCTAGAAATGCCTTCCCCTTGGCAATTTTTGCTCTCTCTCCACAATGGGTGTCGGTTTTAGGCCTTGGTGCGGCAGAAGTGGCAAACCATTTCTGGTTATCTCTCCTTTGCCTTTCGCATCCGTCGTCGTCGCCGCCACTCAAGATCAAGTGTAGTATCTGATACGTCCCCTATTTGGGGACCAGTTGGGGGCTTTGCTTTCACCTATGTATGTCAAACATTGTATTGCATTCAATATGCAATCAATCAATGTGTCTTTACTGGTTGCAACAGGTGTGTTAAGATGTAGGCCTGTATTAGGCCTTTGTTACAGTGTTGCAAATATACTGTGCCATCTACAAAATTAGGCCCCGGCTGTCAGTACTGTTTAAATTGAAGTATCCAATGAGTAGCTCTGCCATATATACCACTTTTCTGACGGCATGAATTCTTTTGTGAAACATTGTCTCCCTCTTGTGGACCACCGAATTTTAAATGTGGTGTATTATATGTATTTAAAAAAAAGGAAAAATGGTGTCTGTGCTGATCTTGACTATGCTTGTCTTGTCCATCTACACCTGTGTGAGTATTGTAATGCTTTGGACCAATCAGGTGCGCTGCCTGCAGTAGATAGAATCTGAGCACGGAACCTTCACGTGCAGTCACAATGAGCCTTTGGCCATTGTCTCCGGAACTCTCACGTGTCACAATGGGCTCTTGGCCTATAACAGGCAGTGAAAAATGGCCGCCGTCTTCAGTCTGCTGCTGGTGCAGCAGCAGACCACATGGCAGGGGGGGTCTGTGCCCAGCTTCAGGAGAGTTGGGAAGACAACTGCTCGCCTGTCTGTTTTTTGAATTTCCCACTCAGTTACTGCACACTTTAGAGCAAAAGGGGGATGGAGGGTGTGTTAAAATAGGTGGAGATATGCAGATTCAAAACGCGTTGTGCACAGCTTGAACACACACACATACACAGTAGAACTGTCATTGAGAAGGCCTCCAGAGCTTCTAGAAATGCCTTCCCCTTGGCAATTTTTGCTCTCTCCACAATGGGTGTCGGTTTTAGGCCTTGGTGCGGCAGAAGTGGCAAACCATTTCTGGTTATCTCTCCTCTGCCTTTCGCATCCGTCATCGTCGCCGCCGCTCAAGATCAAGTGTAGTATCTGATACGTCCCGTATTTGGGGACCAGTTGGGGGCTTTGCTTTCACCTATGTATGTCAAACATTGTATTGCATTCAATATGCAATCAATCAATGTGTCTTTACTGGTTGCAACAGGTGTGTTAAGATGTAGGCCTGTATTAGGCCTTTGTTACAGTGTTGCAAATATACTGTGCCATCTACAAAATTAGGCCCCGGCTGTCAGTACTGTTTAAATTGAAGTATCCAATGAGTAGCTCTGCCATATATACCACTTTTCTGACGGCATGAATTCTTTTGTGAAACATTGTCTCCCTCTTGTGGACCACCGAATTTTAAATGTGGTGTATTATATGTATTTAAAAAAAAAGGAAAAATGGTGTCTGTGCTGATTTTGACTATGCTTGTCTTGTCCATCTACACCTGTGTGAGTATTGTAATGCTTTGGACCAATCAGGTGCGCTGCCTGCAGTAGATAGAATCTGAGCACGGAACCTTCACGTGCAGTCACAATGAGCCTTTGGCCATTGTCTCCGGAACTCTCACGTGTCACAATGGGCTCTTGGCCTATAACAGGCAGTGAAAAATGGCCGCCGTCTTCAGTCTGCTGCTGGTGCAGCAGCAGACCACATGGCAGGGGGGGTCTGTGCCCAGCTTCAGGAGAGTTGGGAAGACAACTGCTCGCCTGTCTGTTTTTTGAATTTCCCACTCAGTTACTGCACACTTTAGAGCAAAAGGGGGATGGAGGGTGTGTTAAAATAGGTGGAGATATGCAGATTCAAAACGCGTTGTGCACAGCTTGAACACACACACATACACAGTAGAACTGTCATTGAGAAGGCCTCCAGAGCTTCTAGAAATGCCTTCCCCTTGGCAATTTTTGCTCTCTCTCCACAATGGGTGTCGGTTTTAGGCCTTGGTGCGGCAGAAGTGGCAAACCATTTCTGGTTATCTCTTCTCTGCCTTTCGCAACCGTCGTCGTCGCCGCCGCTCAAGATCAAGTGTAGTATCTGATACGTCCCCTATTTGGGGACCAGTTGGGGGCTTTGCTTTCACCTATGTATGTCAAACATTGTATTGCATTCAATATGCAATCAATCAATGTGTCTTTACTGGTTGCAACAGGTGTGTTAAGATGTAGGCCTGTATTAGGCCTTTGTTACAGTGTTGCAAATATACTGTGCCATCTACAAAATTAGGCCCCGGCTGTCAGTACTGTTTAAATTGAAGTATCCAATGAGTAGCTCTGCCATATATACCACTTTTCTGACTGCATGAATTCTTTTGTGAAACATTGTCTCCCTCTTGTGGACCACCGAATTTTAAATGTGGTGTATTATATGTATTTAAAAAAAAAGGAAAAATGGTGTCTGTGCTGATTTTGACTATGCTTGTCTTGTCCATCTACACCTGTGTGAGTATTGTAATGCTTTGGACCAATCAGGTGCGCTGCCTGCAGTAGATAGAATCTGAGCACGGAACCTTCACGTGCAGTCACAATGAGCCTTTGGCCATTGTCTCCGGAACTCTCACGTGTCACAATGGGCTCTTGGCCTATAACAGGCAGTGAAAAATGGCCGCCGTCTTCAGTCTGCTGCTGGTGCAGCAGCAGACCACATGGCAGGGGGGGTCTGTGCCCAGCTTCAGGAGAGTTGGGAAGACAACTGCTCGCCTGTCTGTTTTTTGAATTTCCCACTCAGTTACTGCACACTTTAGAGCAAAAGGGGGATGGAGGGTGTGTTAAAATAGGTGGAGATATGCAGATTCAAAACGCGTTGTGCACAGCTTGAACACACACACATACACAGTAGAACTGTCATTGAGAAGGCCTCCAGAGCTTCTAGAAATGCCTTCCCCTTGGCAATTTTTGCTCTCTCCACAATGGGTGTCGGTTTTAGGCCTTGGTGCGGCAGAAGTGGCAAACCATTTCTGGTTATCTCTCCTCTGCCTTTCGCATCCGTCATCGTCGCCGCCGCTCAAGATCAAGTGTAGTATCTGATACGTCCCGTATTTGGGGACCAGTTGGGGGCTTTGCTTTCACCTATGTATGTCAAACATTGTATTGCATTCAATATGCAATCAATCAATGTGTCTTTACTGGTTGCAACAGGTGTGTTAAGATGTAGGCCTGTATTAGGCCTTTGTTACAGTGTTGCAAATATACTGTGCCATCTACAAAATTAGGCCCCGGCTGTCAGTACTGTTTAAATTGAAGTATCCAATGAGTAGCTCTGCCATATATACCACTTTTCTGACGGCATGAATTCTTTTGTGAAACATTGTCTCCCTCTTGTGGACCACCGAATTTTAAATGTGGTGTATTATATGTATTTAAAAAAAAAGGAAAAATGGTGTCTGTGCTGATTTTGACTATGCTTGTCTTGTCCATCTACACCTGTGTGAGTATTGTAATGCTTTGGACCAATCAGGTGCGCTGCCTGCAGTAGATAGAATCTGAGCACGGAACCTTCACGTGCAGTCACAATGAGCCTTTGGCCATTGTCTCCGGAACTCTCACGTGTCACAATGGGCTCTTGGCCTATAACAGGCAGTGAAAAATGGCCGCCGTCTTCAGTCTGCTGCTGGTGCAGCAGCAGACCACATGGCAGGGGGGGTCTGTGCCCAGCTTCAGGAGAGTTGGGAAGACAACTGCTCGCCTGTCTGTTTTTTGAATTTCCCACTCAGTTACTGCACACTTTAGAGCAAAAGGGGGATGGAGGGTGTGTTAAAATAGGTGGAGATATGCAGATTCAAAACGCGTTGTGCACAGCTTGAACACACACACATACACAGTAGAACTGTCATTGAGAAGGCCTCCAGAGCTTCTAGAAATGCCTTCCCCTTGGCAATTTTTGCTCTCTCTCCACAATGGGTGTCGGTTTTAGGCCTTGGTGCGGCAGAAGTGGCAAACCATTTCTGGTTATCTCTTCTCTGCCTTTCGCAACCGTCGTCGTCGCCGCCGCTCAAGATCAAGTGTAGTATCTGATACGTCCCCTATTTGGGGACCAGTTGGGGGCTTTGCTTTCACCTATGTATGTCAAACATTGTATTGCATTCAATATGCAATCAATCAATGTGTCTTTACTGGTTGCAACAGGTGTGTTAAGATGTAGGCCTGTATTAGGCCTTTGTTACAGTGTTGCAAATATACTGTGCCATCTACAAAATTAGGCCCCGGCTGTCAGTACTGTTTAAATTGAAGTATCCAATGAGTAGCTCTGCCATATATACCACTTTTCTGACGGCATGAATTCTTTTGTGAAACATTGTCTCCCTCTTGTGGACCACCGAATTTTAAATGTGGTGTATTATATGTATTTAAAAAAAAAGGAAAAATGGTGTCTGTGCTGATTTTGACTATGCTTGTCTTGTCCATCTACACCTGTGTGAGTATTGTAATGCTTTGGACCAATCAGGTGCGCTGCCTGCAGTAGATAGAATCTGAGCACGGAACCTTCACGTGCAGTCACAATGAGCCTTTGGCCATTGTCTCCGGAACTCTCACGTGTCACAATGGGCTCTTGGCCTATAACAGGCAGTGAAAAATGGCCGCCGTCTTCAGTCTGCTGCTGGTGCAGCAGCAGACCACATGGCAGGGGGGGTCTGTGCCCAGCTTCAGGAGAGTTGGGAAGACAACTGCTCGCCTGTCTGTTTTTTGAATTTCCCACTCAGTTACTGCACACTTTAGAGCAAAAGGGGGATGGAGGGTGTGTTAAAATAGGTGGAGATATGCAGATTCAAAACGCGTTGTGCACAGCTTGAACACACACACATACACAGTAGAACTGTCATTGAGAAGGCCTCCAGAGCTTCTAGAAATGCCTTCCCCTTGGCAATTTTTGCTCTCTCTCCACAATGGGTGTCGGTTTTAGGCCTTGGTGCGGCAGAAGTGGCAAACCATTTCTGGTTATCTCTCCTCTGCCTTTCGCATCCGTCGTCGTCGCCGCCGCTCAAGATCAAGTGTAGTATCTGATACGTCCCGTATTTGGGGACGAGTTGGGGGCTTTGCTTTCACCTATGTATATCAAACATTGTATTGCATTCAATATGCAATCAATCAATGTGTCTTTACTGGTTGCAACAGGTGTGTTAAGATGTAGGCCTGTATTAGGCCTTTGTTACAGTGTTGCAAATATACTGTGCCATCTACAAAATTAGGCCCCGGCTGTCAGTACTGTTTAAATTGAAGTATCCAATGAGTAGCTCTGCCATATATACCACTTTTCTGACTGCATGAATTCTTTTGTGAAACATTGTCTCCCTCTTGTGGACCACCGAATTTTAAATGTGGTGTATTATATGTATTTAAAAAAAAAGGAAAAATGGTGTCTGTGCTGATTTTGACTATGCTTGTCTTGTCCATCTACACCTGTGTGAGTATTGTAATGCTTTGGACCAATCAGGTGCGCTGCCTGCAGTAGATAGAATCTGAGCACGGAACCTTCACGTGCAGTCACAATGAGCCTTTGGCCATTGTCTCCGGAACTCTCACGTGTCACAATGGGCTCTTGGCCTATAACAGGCAGTGAAAAATGGCCGCCGTCTTCAGTCTGCTGCTGGTGCAGCAGCAGACCACATGGCAGGGGGGGTCTGTGCCCAGCTTCAGGAGAGTTGGGAAGACAACTGCTCGCCTGTCTGTTTTTTGAATTTCCCACTCAGTTACTGCACACTTTAGAGCAAAAGGGGGATGGAGGGTGTGTTAAAATAGGTGGAGATATGCAGATTCAAAACGCGTTGTGCACAGCTTGAACACACACACATACACAGTAGAACTGTCATTGAGAAGGCCTCCAGAGCTTCTAGAAATGCCTTCCCCTTGGCAATTTTTGCTCTCTCTCCACAATGGGTGTCGGTTTTAGGCCTTGGTGCGGCAGAAGTGGCAAACCATTTCTGGTTATCTCTTCTCTGCCTTTCGCAACCGTCGTCGTCGCCGCCGCTCAAGATCAAGTGTAGTATCTGATACGTCCCCTATTTGGGGACCAGTTGGGGGCTTTGCTTTCACCTATGTATGTCAAACATTGTATTGCATTCAATATGCAATCAATCAATGTGTCTTTACTGGTTGCAACAGGTGTGTTAAGATGTAGGCCTGTATTAGGCCTTTGTTACAGTGTTGCAAATATACTGTGCCATCTACAAAATTAGGCCCCGGCTGTCAGTACTGTTTAAATTGAAGTATCCAATGAGTAGCTCTGCCATATATACCACTTTTCTGACGGCATGAATTCTTTTGTGAAACATTGTCTCCCTCTTGTGGACCACCGAATTTTAAATGTGGTGTATTATATGTATTTAAAAAAAAAGGAAAAATGGTGTCTGTGCTGATTTTGACTATGCTTGTCTTGTCCATCTACACCTGTGTGAGTATTGTAATGCTTTGGACCAATCAGGTGCGCTGCCTGCAGTAGATAGAATCTGAGCACGGAACCTTCACGTGCAGTCACAATGAGCCTTTGGCCATTGTCTCCGGAACTCTCACGTGTCACAATGGGCTCTTGGCCTATAACAGGCAGTGAAAAATGGCCGCCGTCTTCAGTCTGCTGCTGGTGCAGCAGCAGACCACATGGCAGGGGGGGTCTGTGCCCAGCTTCAGGAGAGTTGGGAAGACAACTGCTCGCCTGTCTGTTTTTTGAATTTCCCACTCAGTTAGGCTACGTTCACATTTGCGTTGTGCGCCGCAGCGTCGGCGCCGCAGCGCACAACGCAAACAAAAACGCAGCAAAACGCATGCACAACGCTGCGTTTTGCGCCGCATGCGTCGTTTTTTTCATTGAATTTGGACGCAGCAAAAATGCAACTTGCTGCGTCCTCTGCGCCCCGACGCGGGCGCCGCAGCGACGCATGCGGCGCAAAACGCAAGTGCGCCGCATGTCCATGCGCCCCCATGTTAAATATAGGGGCGCATGACGCATGCGGCGCCGCTGCGGCGCCCGACGCTGCGGCGCTGGCCGCAAATGTGAACGTAGCCTTACTGCACACTTTAGAGCAAAAGGGGGATGGAGGGTGTGTTAAAATAGGTGGAGATATGCAGATTCAAAACGCGTTGTGCACAGCTTGAACACACACACATACACAGTAGAACTGTCATTGAGAAGGCCTCCAGAGCTTCTAGAAATGCCTTCCCCTTGGCAATTTTTGCTCTCTCTCCACAATGGGTGTCGGTTTTAGGCCTTGGTGCGGCAGAAGTGGCAAACCATTTCTGGTTATCTCTCCTCTGCCTTTCGCATCCGTCGTCGTCGCCGCCGCTCAAGATCAAGTGTAGTATCTGATACGTCCCGTATTTGGGGACGAGTTGGGGGCTTTGCTTTCACCTATGTATATCAAACATTGTATTGCATTCAATATGCAATCAATCAATGTGTCTTTACTGGTTGCAACAGGTGTGTTAAGATGTAGGCCTGTATTAGGCCTTTGTTACAGTGTTGCAAATATACTGTGCCATCTACAAAATTAGGCCCCGGCTGTCAGTACTGTTTAAATTGAAGTATCCAATGAGTAGCTCTGCCATATATACCACTTTTCTGACTGCATGAATTCTTTTGTGAAACATTGTCTCCCTCTTGTGGACCACCGAATTTTAAATGTGGTGTATTATATGTATTTAAAAAAAAAGGAAAAATGGTGTCTGTGCTGATTTTGACTATGCTTGTCTTGTCCATCTACACCTGTGTGAGTATTGTAATGCTTTGGACCAATCAGGTGCGCTGCCTGCAGTAGATAGAATCTGAGCACGGAACCTTCACGTGCAGTCACAATGAGCCTTTGGCCATTGTCTCCGGAACTCTCACGTGTCACAATGGGCTCTTGGCCTATAACAGGCAGTGAAAAATGGCCGCCGTCTTCAGTCTGCTGCTGGTGCAGCAGCAGACCACATGGCAGGGGGGGTCTGTGCCCAGCTTCAGGAGAGTTGGGAAGACAACTGCTCGCCTGTCTGTTTTTTGAATTTCCCACTCAGTTACTGCACACTTTAGAGCAAAAGGGGGATGGAGGGTGTGTTAAAATAGGTGGAGATATGCAGATTCAAAACGCGTTGTGCACAGCTTGAACACACACACATACACAGTAGAACTGTCATTGAGAAGGCCTCCAGAGCTTCTAGAAATGCCTTCCCCTTGGCAATTTTTGCTCTCTCTCCACAATGGGTGTCGGTTTTAGGCCTTGGTGCGGCAGAAGTGGCAAACCATTTCTGGTTATCTCTTCTCTGCCTTTCGCAACCGTCGTCGTCGCCGCCGCTCAAGATCAAGTGTAGTATCTGATACGTCCCCTATTTGGGGACCAGTTGGGGGCTTTGCTTTCACCTATGTATGTCAAACATTGTATTGCATTCAATATGCAATCAATCAATGTGTCTTTACTGGTTGCAACAGGTGTGTTAAGATGTAGGCCTGTATTAGGCCTTTGTTACAGTGTTGCAAATATACTGTGCCATCTACAAAATTAGGCCCCGGCTGTCAGTACTGTTTAAATTGAAGTATCCAATGAGTAGCTCTGCCATATATACCACTTTTCTGACTGCATGAATTCTTTTGTGAAACATTGTCTCCCTCTTGTGGACCACCGAATTTTAAATGTGGTGTATTATATGTATTTAAAAAAAAAGGAAAAATGGTGTCTGTGCTGATTTTGACTATGCTTGTCTTGTCCATCTACACCTGTGTGAGTATTGTAATGCTTTGGACCAATCAGGTGCGCTGCCTGCAGTAGATAGAATCTGAGCACGGAACCTTCACGTGCAGTCACAATGAGCCTTTGGCCATTGTCTCCGGAACTCTCACGTGTCACAATGGGCTCTTGGCCTATAACAGGCAGTGAAAAATGGCCGCCGTCTTCAGTCTGCTGCTGGTGCAGCAGCAGACCACATGGCAGGGGGGGTCTGTGCCCAGCTTCAGGAGAGTTGGGAAGACAACTGCTCGCCTGTCTGTTTTTTGAATTTCCCACTCAGTTACTGCACACTTTAGAGCAAAAGGGGGATGGAGGGTGTGTTAAAATAGGTGGAGATATGCAGATTCAAAACGCGTTGTGCACAGCTTGAACACACACACATACACAGTAGAACTGTCATTGAGAAGGCCTCCAGAGCTTCTAGAAATGCCTTCCCCTTGGCAATTTTTGCTCTCTCTCCACAATGGGTGTCGGTTTTAGGCCTTGGTGCGGCAGAAGTGGCAAACCATTTCTGGTTATCTCTCCTCTGCCTTTCGCATCCGTCGTCGTCGCCGCCGCTCAAGATCAAGTGTAGTATCTGATACGTCCCGTATTTGGGGACGAGTTGGGGGCTTTGCTTTCACCTATGTATATCAAACATTGTATTGCATTCAATATGCAATCAATCAATGTGTCTTTACTGGTTGCAACAGGTGTGTTAAGATGTAGGCCTGTATTAGGCCTTTGTTACAGTGTTGCAAATATACTGTGCCATCTACAAAATTAGGCCCCGGCTGTCAGTACTGTTTAAATTGAAGTATCCAATGAGTAGCTCTGCCATATATACCACTTTTCTGACTGCATGAATTCTTTTGTGAAACATTGTCTCCCTCTTGTGGACCACCGAATTTTAAATGTGGTGTATTATATGTATTTAAAAAAAAAGGAAAAATGGTGTCTGTGCTGATTTTGACTATGCTTGTCTTGTCCATCTACACCTGTGTGAGTATTGTAATGCTTTGGACCAATCAGGTGCGCTGCCTGCAGTAGATAGAATCTGAGCACGGAACCTTCACGTGCAGTCACAATGAGCCTTTGGCCATTGTCTCCGGAACTCTCACGTGTCACAATGGGCTCTTGGCCTATAACAGGCAGTGAAAAATGGCCGCCGTCTTCAGTCTGCTGCTGGTGCAGCAGCAGACCACATGGCAGGGGGGGTCTGTGCCCAGCTTCAGGAGAGTTGGGAAGACAACTGCTCGCCTGTCTGTTTTTTGAATTTCCCACTCAGTTACTGCACACTTTAGAGCAAAAGGGGGATGGAGGGTGTGTTAAAATAGGTGGAGATATGCAGATTCAAAACGCTTTGTGCACAGCTTGAACACACACACATACACAGTAGAACTGTCATTGAGAAGGCCTCCAGAGCTTCTAGAAATGCCTTCCCCTTGGCAATTTTTGCTCTCTCCACAATGGGTGTCGGTTTTAGGCCTTGGTGCGGCAGAAGTGGCAAACCATTTCTGGTTATCTCTCCTCTGCCTTTCGCATCCGTCATCGTCGCCGCCGCTCAAGATCAAGTGTAGTATCTGATACGTCCCGTATTTGGGGACCAGTTGGGGGCTTTGCTTTCACCTATGTATGTCAAACATTGTATTGCATTCAATATGCAATCAATCAATGTGTCTTTACTGGTTGCAACAGGTGTGTTAAGATGTAGGCCTGTATTAGGCCTTTGTTACAGTGTTGCAAATATACTGTGCCATCTACAAAATTAGGCCCCGGCTGTCAGTACTGTTTAAATTGAAGTATCCAATGAGTAGCTCTGCCATATATACCACTTTTCTGACGGCATGAATTCTTTTGTGAAACATTGTCTCCCTCTTGTGGACCACCGAATTTTAAATGTGGTGTATTATATGTATTTAAAAAAAAAGGAAAAATGGTGTCTGTGCTGATTTTGACTATGCTTGTCTTGTCCATCTACACCTGTGTGAGTATTGTAATGCTTTGGACCAATCAGGTGCGCTGCCTGCAGTAGATAGAATCTGAGCACGGAACCTTCACGTGCAGTCACAATGAGCCTTTGGCCATTGTCTCCGGAACTCTCACGTGTCACAATGGGCTCTTGGCCTATAACAGGCAGTGAAAAATGGCCGCCGTCTTCAGTCTGCTGCTGGTGCAGCAGCAGACCACATGGCAGGGGGGGTCTGTGCCCAGCTTCAGGAGAGTTGGGAAGACAACTGCTCGCCTGTCTGTTTTTTGAATTTCCCACTCAGTTACTGCACACTTTAGAGCAAAAGGGGGATGGAGGGTGTGTTAAAATAGGTGGAGATATGCAGATTCAAAACGCGTTGTGCACAGCTTGAACACACACACATACACAGTAGAACTGTCATTGAGAAGGCCTCCAGAGCTTCTAGAAATGCCTTCCCCTTGGCAATTTTTGCTCTCTCTCCACAATGGGTGTCGGTTTTAGGCCTTGGTGCGGCAGAAGTGGCAAACCATTTCTGGTTATCTCTTCTCTGCCTTTCGCAACCGTCGTCGTCGCCGCCGCTCAAGATCAAGTGTAGTATCTGATACGTCCCCTATTTGGGGACCAGTTGGGGGCTTTGCTTTCACCTATGTATGTCAAACATTGTATTGCATTCAATATGCAATCAATCAATGTGTCTTTACTGGTTGCAACAGGTGTGTTAAGATGTAGGCCTGTATTAGGCCTTTGTTACAGTGTTGCAAATATACTGTGCCATCTACAAAATTAGGCCCCGGCTGTCAGTACTGTTTAAATTGAAGTATCCAATGAGTAGCTCTGCCATATATACCACTTTTCTGACGGCATGAATTCTTTTGTGAAACATTGTCTCCCTCTTGTGGACCACCGAATTTTAAATGTGGTGTATTATATGTATTTAAAAAAAAAGGAAAAATGGTGTCTGTGCTGATTTTGACTATGCTTGTCTTGTCCATCTACACCTGTGTGAGTATTGTAATGCTTTGGACCAATCAGGTGCGCTGCCTGCAGTAGATAGAATCTGAGCACGGAACCTTCACGTGCAGTCACAATGAGCCTTTGGCCATTGTCTCCGGAACTCTCACGTGTCACAATGGGCTCTTGGCCTATAACAGGCAGTGAAAAATGGCCGCCGTCTTCAGTCTGCTGCTGGTGCAGCAGCAGACCACATGGCAGGGGGGGTCTGTGCCCAGCTTCAGGAGAGTTGGGAAGACAACTGCTCGCCTGTCTGTTTTTTGAATTTCCCACTCAGTTACTGCACACTTTAGAGCAAAAGGGGGATGGAGGGTGTGTTAAAATAGGTGGAGATATGCAGATTCAAAACGCGTTGTGCACAGCTTGAACACACACACATACACAGTAGAACTGTCATTGAGAAGGCCTCCAGAGCTTCTAGAAATGCCTTCCCCTTGGCAATTTTTGCTCTCTCTCCACAATGGGTGTCGGTTTTAGGCCTTGGTGCGGCAGAAGTGGCAAACCATTTCTGGTTATCTCTTCTCTGCCTTTCGCAACCGTCGTCGTCGCCGCCGCTCAAGATCAAGTGTAGTATCTGATACGTCCCCTATTTGGGGACCAGTTGGGGGCTTTGCTTTCACCTATGTATGTCAAACATTGTATTGCATTCAATATGCAATCAATCAATGTGTCTTTACTGGTTGCAACAGGTGTGTTAAGATGTAGGCCTGTATTAGGCCTTTGTTACAGTGTTGCAAATATACTGTGCCATCTACAAAATTAGGCCCCGGCTGTCAGTACTGTTTAAATTGAAGTATCCAATGAGTAGCTCTGCCATATATACCACTTTTCTGACGGCATGAATTCTTTTGTGAAACATTGTCTCCCTCTTGTGGACCACCGAATTTTAAATGTGGTGTATTATATGTATTTAAAAAAAAAGGAAAAATGGTGTCTGTGCTGATTTTGACTATGCTTGTCTTGTCCATCTACACCTGTGTGAGTATTGTAATGCTTTGGACCAATCAGGTGCGCTGCCTGCAGTAGATAGAATCTGAGCACGGAACCTTCACGTGCAGTCACAATGAGCCTTTGGCCATTGTCTCCGGAACTCTCACGTGTCACAATGGGCTCTTGGCCTATAACAGGCAGTGAAAAATGGCCGCCGTCTTCAGTCTGCTGCTGGTGCAGCAGCAGACCACATGGCAGGGGGGGTCTGTGCCCAGCTTCAGGAGAGTTGGGAAGACAACTGCTCGCCTGTCTGTTTTTTGAATTTCCCACTCAGTTACTGCACACTTTAGAGCAAAAGGGGGATGGAGGGTGTGTTAAAATAGGTGGAGATATGCAGATTCAAAACGCGTTGTGCACAGCTTGAACACACACACATACACAGTAGAACTGTCATTGAGAAGGCCTCCAGAGCTTCTAGAAATGCCTTCCCCTTGGCAATTTTTGCTCTCTCTCCACAATGGGTGTCGGTTTTAGGCCTTGGTGCGGCAGAAGTGGCAAACCATTTCTGGTTATCTCTCCTCTGCCTTTCGCATCCGTCGTCGTCGCCGCCGCTCAAGATCAAGTGTAGTATCTGATACGTCCCGTATTTGGGGACGAGTTGGGGGCTTTGCTTTCACCTATGTATATCAAACATTGTATTGCATTCAATATGCAATCAATCAATGTGTCTTTACTGGTTGCAACAGGTGTGTTAAGATGTAGGCTTGTATTAGGCCTTTGTTACAGTGTTGCAAATATACTGTGCCATCTACAAAATTAGGCCCCGGCTGTCAGTACTGTTTAAATTGAAGTATCCAATGAGTAGCTCTGCCATATATACCACTTTTCTGACTGCATGAATTCTTTTGTGAAACATTGTCTCCCTCTTGTGGACCACCGAATTTTAAATGTGGTGTATTATATGTATTTAAAAAAAAAGGAAAAATGGTGTCTGTGCTGATTTTGACTATGCTTGTCTTGTCCATCTACACCTGTGTGAGTATTGTAATGCTTTGGACCAATCAGGTGCGCTGCCTGCAGTAGATAGAATCTGAGCACGGAACCTTCACGTGCAGTCACAATGAGCCTTTGGCCATTGTCTCCGGAACTCTCACGTGTCACAATGGGCTCTTGGCCTATAACAGGCAGTGAAAAATGGCCGCCGTCTTCAGTCTGCTGCTGGTGCAGCAGCAGACCACATGGCAGGGGGGGTCTGTGCCCAGCTTCAGGAGAGTTGGGAAGACAACTGCTCGCCTGTCTGTTTTTTGAATTTCCCACTCAGTTACTGCACACTTTAGAGCAAAAGGGGGATGGAGGGTGTGTTAAAATAGGTGGAGATATGCAGATTCAAAACGCGTTGTGCACAGCTTGAACACACACACATACACAGTAGAACTGTCATTGAGAAGGCCTCCAGAGCTTCTAGAAATGCCTTCCCCTTGGCAATTTTTGCTCTCTCTCCACAATGGGTGTCGGTTTTAGGCCTTGGTGCGGCAGAAGTGGCAAACCATTTCTGGTTATCTCTTCTCTGCCTTTCGCAACCGTCGTCGTCGCCGCCGCTCAAGATCAAGTGTAGTATCTGATACGTCCCCTATTTGGGGACCAGTTGGGGGCTTTGCTTTCACCTATGTATGTCAAACATTGTATTGCATTCAATATGCAATCAATCAATGTGTCTTTACTGGTTGCAACAGGTGTGTTAAGATGTAGGCCTGTATTAGGCCTTTGTTACAGTGTTGCAAATATACTGTGCCATCTACAAAATTAGGCCCCGGCTGTCAGTACTGTTTAAATTGAAGTATCCAATGAGTAGCTCTGCCATATATACCACTTTTCTGACTGCATGAATTCTTTTGTGAAACATTGTCTCCCTCTTGTGGACCACCGAATTTTAAATGTGGTGTATTATATGTATTTAAAAAAAAAGGAAAAATGGTGTCTGTGCTGATTTTGACTATGCTTGTCTTGTCCATCTACACCTGTGTGAGTATTGTAATGCTTTGGACCAATCAGGTGCGCTGCCTGCAGTAGATAGAATCTGAGCACGGAACCTTCACGTGCAGTCACAATGAGCCTTTGGCCATTGTCTCCGGAACTCTCACGTGTCACAATGGGCTCTTGGCCTATAACAGGCAGTGAAAAATGGCCGCCGTCTTCAGTCTGCTGCTGGTGCAGCAGCAGACCACATGGCAGGGGGGGTCTGTGCCCAGCTTCAGGAGAGTTGGGAAGACAACTGCTCGCCTGTCTGTTTTTTGAATTTCCCACTCAGTTACTGCACACTTTAGAGCAAAAGGGGGATGGAGGGTGTGTTAAAATAGGTGGAGATATGCAGATTCAAAACGCGTTGTGCACAGCTTGAACACACACACATACACAGTAGAACTGTCATTGAGAAGGCCTCCAGAGCTTCTAGAAATGCCTTCCCCTTGGCAATTTTTGCTCTCTCCACAATGGGTGTCGGTTTTAGGCCTTGGTGCGGCAGAAGTGGCAAACCATTTCTGGTTATCTCTCCTCTGCCTTTCGCATCCGTCATCGTCGCCGCCGCTCAAGATCAAGTGTAGTATCTGATACGTCCCGTATTTGGGGACCAGTTGGGGGCTTTGCTTTCACCTATGTATGTCAAACATTGTATTGCATTCAATATGCAATCAATCAATGTGTCTTTACTGGTTGCAACAGGTGTGTTAAGATGTAGGCCTGTATTAGGCCTTTGTTACAGTGTTGCAAATATACTGTGCCATCTACAAAATTAGGCCCCGGCTGTCAGTACTGTTTAAATTGAAGTATCCAATGAGTAGCTCTGCCATATATACCCCTTTTCTGACGGCATGAATTCTTTTGTGAAACATTGTTTCCCTCTTGTGGACCACCGAATTTTAAATGTGGTGTATTATATGTATTTAAAAAAAAGGAAAAATGGTGTCTGTGCTGATCTTGACTATGCTTGTCTTGTCCATCTACACCTGTGTGAGTATTGTAATGCTTTGGACCAATCAAGTGCGCTGCCTGCAGTAGATAGAATCTGAGCACGGAACCTTCACGTGCAGTCACAATGAGCCTTTGGCCATTGTCTCCGGAACTCTCACGTGTCACAATGGGCTCTTGGCCTATAACAGGCAGTGAAAAATGGCCGCCGTCTTCAGTCTGCTGCTGGTGCAGCAGCAGACCACATGGCAGGGGGGGTCTGTGCCCAGCTTCAGGAGAGTTGGGAAGACAACTGCTCGCCTGTCTGTTTTTTGAATTTCCCACTCAGTTACTGCACACTTTAGAGCAAAAGGGGGATGGAGGGTGTGTTAAAATAGGTGGAGATATGCAGATTCAAAACGCGTTGTGCACAGCTTGAACACACACACATACACAGTAGAACTGTCATTGAGAAGGCCTCCAGAGCTTCTAGAAATGCCTTCCCCTTGGCAATTTTTGCTCTCTCTCCACAATGGGTGTCGGTTTTAGGCCTTGGTGCGGCAGAAGTGGCAAACCATTTCTGGTTATCTCTCCTTTGCCTTTCGCATCCGTCGTCGTCGCCGCCACTCAAGATCAAGTGTAGTATCTGATACGTCCCCTATTTGGGGACCAGTTGGGGGCTTTGCTTTCACCTATGTATGTCAAACATTGTATTGCATTCAATATGCAATCAATCAATGTGTCTTTACTGGTTGCAACAGGTGTGTTAAGATGTAGGCCTGTATTAGGCCTTTGTTACAGTGTTGCAAATATACTGTGCCATCTACAAAATTAGGCCCCGGCTGTCAGTACTGTTTAAATTGAAGTATCCAATGAGTAGCTCTGCCATATATACCACTTTTCTGACGGCATGAATTCTTTTGTGAAACATTGTCTCCCTCTTGTGGACCACCGAATTTTAAATGTGGTGTATTATATGTATTTAAAAAAAAAGGAAAAATGGTGTCTGTGCTGATTTTGACTATGCTTGTCTTGTCCATCTACACCTGTGTGAGTATTGTAATGCTTTGGACCAATCAGGTGCGCTGCCTGCAGTAGATAGAATCTGAGCACGGAACCTTCACGTGCAGTCACAATGAGCCTTTGGCCATTGTCTCCGGAACTCTCACGTGTCACAATGGGCTCTTGGCCTATAACAGGCAGTGAAAAATGGCCGCCGTCTTCAGTCTGCTGCTGGTGCAGCAGCAGACCACATGGCAGGGGGGGTCTGTGCCCAGCTTCAGGAGAGTTGGGAAGACAACTGCTCGCCTGTCTGTTTTTTGAATTTCCCACTCAGTTACTGCACACTTTAGAGCAAAAGGGGGATGGAGGGTGTGTTAAAATAGGTGGAGATATGCAGATTCAAAACGCGTTGTGCACAGCTTGAACACACACACATACACAGTAGAACTGTCATTGAGAAGGCCTCCAGAGCTTCTAGAAATGCCTTCCCCTTGGCAATTTTTGCTCTCTCTCCACAATGGGTGTCGGTTTTAGGCCTTGGTGCGGCAGAAGTGGCAAACCATTTCTGGTTATCTCTTCTCTGCCTTTCGCAACCGTCGTCGTCGCCGCCGCTCAAGATCAAGTGTAGTATCTGATACGTCCCCTATTTGGGGACCAGTTGGGGGCTTTGCTTTCACCTATGTATGTCAAACATTGTATTGCATTCAATATGCAATCAATCAATGTGTCTTTACTGGTTGCAACAGGTGTGTTAAGATGTAGGCCTGTATTAGGCCTTTGTTACAGTGTTGCAAATATACTGTGCCATCTACAAAATTAGGCCCCGGCTGTCAGTACTGTTTAAATTGAAGTATCCAATGAGTAGCTCTGCCATATATACCACTTTTCTGACGGCATGAATTCTTTTGTGAAACATTGTCTCCCTCTTGTGGACCACCGAATTTTAAATGTGGTGTATTATATGTATTTAAAAAAAAAGGAAAAATGGTGTCTGTGCTGATTTTGACTATGCTTGTCTTGTCCATCTACACCTGTGTGAGTATTGTAATGCTTTGGACCAATCAGGTGCGCTGCCTGCAGTAGATAGAATCTGAGCACGGAACCTTCACGTGCAGTCACAATGAGCCTTTGGCCATTGTCTCCGGAACTCTCACGTGTCACAATGGGCTCTTGGCCTATAACAGGCAGTGAAAAATGGCCGCCGTCTTCAGTCTGCTGCTGGTGCAGCAGCAGACCACATGGCAGGGGGGGTCTGTGCCCAGCTTCAGGAGAGTTGGGAAGACAACTGCTCGCCTGTCTGTTTTTTGAATTTCCCACTCAGTTACTGCACACTTTAGAGCAAAAGGGGGATGGAGGGTGTGTTAAAATAGGTGGAGATATGCAGATTCAAAACGCGTTGTGCACAGCTTGAACACACACACATACACAGTAGAACTGTCATTGAGAAGGCCTCCAGAGCTTCTAGAAATGCCTTCCCCTTGGCAATTTTTGCTCTCTCTCCACAATGGGTGTCGGTTTTAGGCCTTGGTGCGGCAGAAGTGGCAAACCATTTCTGGTTATCTCTTCTCTGCCTTTCGCAACCGTCGTCGTCGCCGCCGCTCAAGATCAAGTGTAGTATCTGATACGTCCCCTATTTGGGGACCAGTTGGGGGCTTTGCTTTCACCTATGTATGTCAAACATTGTATTGCATTCAATATGCAATCAATCAATGTGTCTTTACTGGTTGCAACAGGTGTGTTAAGATGTAGGCCTGTATTAGGCCTTTGTTACAGTGTTGCAAATATACTGTGCCATCTACAAAATTAGGCCCCGGCTGTCAGTACTGTTTAAATTGAAGTATCCAATGAGTAGCTCTGCCATATATACCACTTTTCTGACTGCATGAATTCTTTTGTGAAACATTGTCTCCCTCTTGTGGACCACCGAATTTTAAATGTGGTGTATTATATGTATTTAAAAAAAAAGGAAAAATGGTGTCTGTGCTGATTTTGACTATGCTTGTCTTGTCCATCTACACCTGTGTGAGTATTGTAATGCTTTGGACCAATCAGGTGCGCTGCCTGCAGTAGATAGAATCTGAGCACGGAACCTTCACGTGCAGTCACAATGAGCCTTTGGCCATTGTCTCCGGAACTCTCACGTGTCACAATGGGCTCTTGGCCTATAACAGGCAGTGAAAAATGGCCGCCGTCTTCAGTCTGCTGCTGGTGCAGCAGCAGACCACATGGCAGGGGGGGTCTGTGCCCAGCTTCAGGAGAGTTGGGAAGACAACTGCTCGCCTGTCTGTTTTTTGAATTTCCCACTCAGTTACTGCACACTTTAGAGCAAAAGGGGGATGGAGGGTGTGTTAAAATAGGTGGAGATATGCAGATTCAAAACGCGTTGTGCACAGCTTGAACACACACACATACACAGTAGAACTGTCATTGAGAAGGCCTCCAGAGCTTCTAGAAATGCCTTCCCCTTGGCAATTTTTGCTCTCTCCACAATGGGTGTCGGTTTTAGGCCTTGGTGCGGCAGAAGTGGCAAACCATTTCTGGTTATCTCTCCTCTGCCTTTCGCATCCGTCATCGTCGCCGCCGCTCAAGATCAAGTGTAGTATCTGATACGTCCCGTATTTGGGGACCAGTTGGGGGCTTTGCTTTCACCTATGTATGTCAAACATTGTATTGCATTCAATATGCAATCAATCAATGTGTCTTTACTGGTTGCAACAGGTGTGTTAAGATGTAGGCCTGTATTAGGCCTTTGTTACAGTGTTGCAAATATACTGTGCCATCTACAAAATTAGGCCCCGGCTGTCAGTACTGTTTAAATTGAAGTATCCAATGAGTAGCTCTGCCATATATACCCCTTTTCTGACGGCATGAATTCTTTTGTGAAACATTGTTTCCCTCTTGTGGACCACCGAATTTTAAATGTGGTGTATTATATGTATTTAAAAAAAAGGAAAAATGGTGTCTGTGCTGATCTTGACTATGCTTGTCTTGTCCATCTACACCTGTGTGAGTATTGTAATGCTTTGGACCAATCAAGTGCGCTGCCTGCAGTAGATAGAATCTGAGCACGGAACCTTCACGTGCAGTCACAATGAGCCTTTGGCCATTGTCTCCGGAACTCTCACGTGTCACAATGGGCTCTTGGCCTATAACAGGCAGTGAAAAATGGCCGCCGTCTTCAGTCTGCTGCTGGTGCAGCAGCAGACCACATGGCAGGGGGGGTCTGTGCCCAGCTTCAGGAGAGTTGGGAAGACAACTGCTCGCCTGTCTGTTTTTTGAATTTCCCACTCAGTTACTGCACACTTTAGAGCAAAAGGGGGATGGAGGGTGTGTTAAAATAGGTGGAGATATGCAGATTCAAAACGCGTTGTGCACAGCTTGAACACACACACATACACAGTAGAACTGTCATTGAGAAGGCCTCCAGAGCTTCTAGAAATGCCTTCCCCTTGGCAATTTTTGCTCTCTCTCCACAATGGGTGTCGGTTTTAGGCCTTGGTGCGGCAGAAGTGGCAAACCATTTCTGGTTATCTCTCCTTTGCCTTTCGCATCCGTCGTCGTCGCCGCCACTCAAGATCAAGTGTAGTATCTGATACGTCCCCTATTTGGGGACCAGTTGGGGGCTTTGCTTTCACCTATGTATGTCAAACATTGTATTGCATTCAATATGCAATCAATCAATGTGTCTTTACTGGTTGCAACAGGTGTGTTAAGATGTAGGCCTGTATTAGGCCTTTGTTACAGTGTTGCAAATATACTGTGCCATCTACAAAATTAGGCCCCGGCTGTCAGTACTGTTTAAATTGAAGTATCCAATGAGTAGCTCTGCCATATATACCACTTTTCTGACGGCATGAATTCTTTTGTGAAACATTGTCTCCCTCTTGTGGACCACCGAATTTTAAATGTGGTGTATTATATGTATTTAAAAAAAAAGGAAAAATGGTGTCTGTGCTGATTTTGACTATGCTTGTCTTGTCCATCTACACCTGTGTGAGTATTGTAATGCTTTGGACCAATCAGGTGCGCTGCCTGCAGTAGATAGAATCTGAGCACGGAACCTTCACGTGCAGTCACAATGAGCCTTTGGCCATTGTCTCCGGAACTCTCACGTGTCACAATGGGCTCTTGGCCTATAACAGGCAGTGAAAAATGGCCGCCGTCTTCAGTCTGCTGCTGGTGCAGCAGCAGACCACATGGCAGGGGGGGTCTGTGCCCAGCTTCAGGAGAGTTGGGAAGACAACTGCTCGCCTGTCTGTTTTTTGAATTTCCCACTCAGTTACTGCACACTTTAGAGCAAAAGGGGGATGGAGGGTGTGTTAAAATAGGTGGAGATATGCAGATTCAAAACGCGTTGTGCACAGCTTGAACACACACACATACACAGTAGAACTGTCATTGAGAAGGCCTCCAGAGCTTCTAGAAATGCCTTCCCCTTGGCAATTTTTGCTCTCTCTCCACAATGGGTGTCGGTTTTAGGCCTTGGTGCGGCAGAAGTGGCAAACCATTTCTGGTTATCTCTTCTCTGCCTTTCGCAACCGTCGTCGTCGCCGCCGCTCAAGATCAAGTGTAGTATCTGATACGTCCCCTATTTGGGGACCAGTTGGGGGCTTTGCTTTCACCTATGTATGTCAAACATTGTATTGCATTCAATATGCAATCAATCAATGTGTCTTTACTGGTTGCAACAGGTGTGTTAAGATGTAGGCCTGTATTAGGCCTTTGTTACAGTGTTGCAAATATACTGTGCCATCTACAAAATTAGGCCCCGGCTGTCAGTACTGTTTAAATTGAAGTATCCAATGAGTAGCTCTGCCATATATACCACTTTTCTGACGGCATGAATTCTTTTGTGAAACATTGTCTCCCTCTTGTGGACCACCGAATTTTAAATGTGGTGTATTATATGTATTTAAAAAAAAAGGAAAAATGGTGTCTGTGCTGATTTTGACTATGCTTGTCTTGTCCATCTACACCTGTGTGAGTATTGTAATGCTTTGGACCAATCAGGTGCGCTGCCTGCAGTAGATAGAATCTGAGCACGGAACCTTCACGTGCAGTCACAATGAGCCTTTGGCCATTGTCTCCGGAACTCTCACGTGTCACAATGGGCTCTTGGCCTATAACAGGCAGTGAAAAATGGCCGCCGTCTTCAGTCTGCTGCTGGTGCAGCAGCAGACCACATGGCAGGGGGGGTCTGTGCCCAGCTTCAGGAGAGTTGGGAAGACAACTGCTCGCCTGTCTGTTTTTTGAATTTCCCACTCAGTTACTGCACACTTTAGAGCAAAAGGGGGATGGAGGGTGTGTTAAAATAGGTGGAGATATGCAGATTCAAAACGCGTTGTGCACAGCTTGAACACACACACATACACAGTAGAACTGTCATTGAGAAGGCCTCCAGAGCTTCTAGAAATGCCTTCCCCTTGGCAATTTTTGCTCTCTCTCCACAATGGGTGTCGGTTTTAGGCCTTGGTGCGGCAGAAGTGGCAAACCATTTCTGGTTATCTCTCCTCTGCCTTTCGCATCCGTCGTCGTCGCCGCCGCTCAAGATCAAGTGTAGTATCTGATACGTCCCGTATTTGGGGACGAGTTGGGGGCTTTGCTTTCACCTATGTATATCAAACATTGTATTGCATTCAATATGCAATCAATCAATGTGTCTTTACTGGTTGCAACAGGTGTGTTAAGATGTAGGCCTGTATTAGGCCTTTGTTACAGTGTTGCAAATATACTGTGCCATCTACAAAATTAGGCCCCGGCTGTCAGTACTGTTTAAATTGAAGTATCCAATGAGTAGCTCTGCCATATATACCACTTTTCTGACTGCATGAATTCTTTTGTGAAACATTGTCTCCCTCTTGTGGACCACCGAATTTTAAATGTGGTGTATTATATGTATTTAAAAAAAAAGGAAAAATGGTGTCTGTGCTGATTTTGACTATGCTTGTCTTGTCCATCTACACCTGTGTGAGTATTGTAATGCTTTGGACCAATCAGGTGCGCTGCCTGCAGTAGATAGAATCTGAGCACGGAACCTTCACGTGCAGTCACAATGAGCCTTTGGCCATTGTCTCCGGAACTCTCACGTGTCACAATGGGCTCTTGGCCTATAACAGGCAGTGAAAAATGGCCGCCGTCTTCAGTCTGCTGCTGGTGCAGCAGCAGACCACATGGCAGGGGGGGTCTGTGCCCAGCTTCAGGAGAGTTGGGAAGACAACTGCTCGCCTGTCTGTTTTTTGAATTTCCCACTCAGTTACTGCACACTTTAGAGCAAAAGGGGGATGGAGGGTGTGTTAAAATAGGTGGAGATATGCAGATTCAAAACGCGTTGTGCACAGCTTGAACACACACACATACACAGTAGAACTGTCATTGAGAAGGCCTCCAGAGCTTCTAGAAATGCCTTCCCCTTGGCAATTTTTGCTCTCTCTCCACAATGGGTGTCGGTTTTAGGCCTTGGTGCGGCAGAAGTGGCAAACCATTTCTGGTTATCTCTTCTCTGCCTTTCGCAACCGTCGTCGTCGCCGCCGCTCAAGATCAAGTGTAGTATCTGATACGTCCCCTATTTGGGGACCAGTTGGGGGCTTTGCTTTCACCTATGTATGTCAAACATTGTATTGCATTCAATATGCAATCAATCAATGTGTCTTTACTGGTTGCAACAGGTGTGTTAAGATGTAGGCCTGTATTAGGCCTTTGTTACAGTGTTGCAAATATACTGTGCCATCTACAAAATTAGGCCCCGGCTGTCAGTACTGTTTAAATTGAAGTATCCAATGAGTAGCTCTGCCATATATACCACTTTTCTGACTGCATGAATTCTTTTGTGAAACATTGTCTCCCTCTTGTGGACCACCGAATTTTAAATGTGGTGTATTATATGTATTTAAAAAAAAAGGAAAAATGGTGTCTGTGCTGATTTTGACTATGCTTGTCTTGTCCATCTACACCTGTGTGAGTATTGTAATGCTTTGGACCAATCAGGTGCGCTGCCTGCAGTAGATAGAATCTGAGCACGGAACCTTCACGTGCAGTCACAATGAGCCTTTGGCCATTGTCTCCGGAACTCTCACGTGTCACAATGGGCTCTTGGCCTATAACAGGCAGTGAAAAATGGCCGCCGTCTTCAGTCTGCTGCTGGTGCAGCAGCAGACCACATGGCAGGGGGGGTCTGTGCCCAGCTTCAGGAGAGTTGGGAAGACAACTGCTCGCCTGTCTGTTTTTTGAATTTCCCACTCAGTTACTGCACACTTTAGAGCAAAAGGGGGATGGAGGGTGTGTTAAAATAGGTGGAGATATGCAGATTCAAAACGCGTTGTGCACAGCTTGAACACACACACATACACAGTAGAACTGTCATTGAGAAGGCCTCCAGAGCTTCTAGAAATGCCTTCCCCTTGGCAATTTTTGCTCTCTCTCCACAATGGGTGTCGGTTTTAGGCCTTGGTGCGGCAGAAGTGGCAAACCATTTCTGGTTATCTCTCCTCTGCCTTTCGCATCCGTCGTCGTCGCCGCCGCTCAAGATCAAGTGTAGTATCTGATACGTCCCGTATTTGGGGACGAGTTGGGGGCTTTGCTTTCACCTATGTATATCAAACATTGTATTGCATTCAATATGCAATCAATCAATGTGTCTTTACTGGTTGCAACAGGTGTGTTAAGATGTAGGCCTGTATTAGGCCTTTGTTACAGTGTTGCAAATATACTGTGCCATCTACAAAATTAGGCCCCGGCTGTCAGTACTGTTTAAATTGAAGTATCCAATGAGTAGCTCTGCCATATATACCACTTTTCTGACTGCATGAATTCTTTTGTGAAACATTGTCTCCCTCTTGTGGACCACCGAATTTTAAATGTGGTGTATTATATGTATTTAAAAAAAAAGGAAAAATGGTGTCTGTGCTGATTTTGACTATGCTTGTCTTGTCCATCTACACCTGTGTGAGTATTGTAATGCTTTGGACCAATCAGGTGCGCTGCCTGCAGTAGATAGAATCTGAGCACGGAACCTTCACGTGCAGTCACAATGAGCCTTTGGCCATTGTCTCCGGAACTCTCACGTGTCACAATGGGCTCTTGGCCTATAACAGGCAGTGAAAAATGGCCGCCGTCTTCAGTCTGCTGCTGGTGCAGCAGCAGACCACATGGCAGGGGGGGTCTGTGCCCAGCTTCAGGAGAGTTGGGAAGACAACTGCTCGCCTGTCTGTTTTTTGAATTTCCCACTCAGTTACTGCACACTTTAGAGCAAAAGGGGGATGGAGGGTGTGTTAAAATAGGTGGAGATATGCAGATTCAAAACGCGTTGTGCACAGCTTGAACACACACACATACACAGTAGAACTGTCATTGAGAAGGCCTCCAGAGCTTCTAGAAATGCCTTCCCCTTGGCAATTTTTGCTCTCTCTCCACAATGGGTGTCGGTTTTAGGCCTTGGTGCGGCAGAAGTGGCAAACCATTTCTGGTTATCTCTTCTCTGCCTTTCGCAACCGTCGTCGTCGCCGCCGCTCAAGATCAAGTGTAGTATCTGATACGTCCCCTATTTGGGGACCAGTTGGGGGCTTTGCTTTCACCTATGTATGTCAAACATTGTATTGCATTCAATATGCAATCAATCAATGTGTCTTTACTGGTTGCAACAGGTGTGTTAAGATGTAGGCCTGTATTAGGCCTTTGTTACAGTGTTGCAAATATACTGTGCCATCTACAAAATTAGGCCCCGGCTGTCAGTACTGTTTAAATTGAAGTATCCAATGAGTAGCTCTGCCATATATACCACTTTTCTGACTGCATGAATTCTTTTGTGAAACATTGTCTCCCTCTTGTGGACCACCGAATTTTAAATGTGGTGTATTATATGTATTTAAAAAAAAAGGAAAAATGGTGTCTGTGCTGATTTTGACTATGCTTGTCTTGTCCATCTACACCTGTGTGAGTATTGTAATGCTTTGGACCAATCAGGTGCGCTGCCTGCAGTAGATAGAATCTGAGCACGGAACCTTCACGTGCAGTCACAATGAGCCTTTGGCCATTGTCTCCGGAACTCTCACGTGTCACAATGGGCTCTTGGCCTATAACAGGCAGTGAAAAATGGCCGCCGTCTTCAGTCTGCTGCTGGTGCAGCAGCAGACCACATGGCAGGGGGGGTCTGTGCCCAGCTTCAGGAGAGTTGGGAAGACAACTGCTCGCCTGTCTGTTTTTTGAATTTCCCACTCAGTTACTGCACACTTTAGAGCAAAAGGGGGATGGAGGGTGTGTTAAAATAGGTGGAGATATGCAGATTCAAAACGCGTTGTGCACAGCTTGAACACACACACATACACAGTAGAACTGTCATTGAGAAGGCCTCCAGAGCTTCTAGAAATGCCTTCCCCTTGGCAATTTTTGCTCTCTCCACAATGGGTGTCGGTTTTAGGCCTTGGTGCGGCAGAAGTGGCAAACCATTTCTGGTTATCTCTCCTCTGCCTTTCGCATCCGTCATCGTCGCCGCCGCTCAAGATCAAGTGTAGTATCTGATACGTCCCGTATTTGGGGACCAGTTGGGGGCTTTGCTTTCACCTATGTATGTCAAACATTGTATTGCATTCAATATGCAATCAATCAATGTGTCTTTACTGGTTGCAACAGGTGTGTTAAGATGTAGGCCTGTATTAGGCCTTTGTTACAGTGTTGCAAATATACTGTGCCATCTACAAAATTAGGCCCCGGCTGTCAGTACTGTTTAAATTGAAGTATCCAATGAGTAGCTCTGCCATATATACCCCTTTTCTGACGGCATGAATTCTTTTGTGAAACATTGTTTCCCTCTTGTGGACCACCGAATTTTAAATGTGGTGTATTATATGTATTTAAAAAAAAGGAAAAATGGTGTCTGTGCTGATCTTGACTATGCTTGTCTTGTCCATCTACACCTGTGTGAGTATTGTAATGCTTTGGACCAATCAAGTGCGCTGCCTGCAGTAGATAGAATCTGAGCACGGAACCTTCACGTGCAGTCACAATGAGCCTTTGGCCATTGTCTCCGGAACTCTCACGTGTCACAATGGGCTCTTGGCCTATAACAGGCAGTGAAAAATGGCCGCCGTCTTCAGTCTGCTGCTGGTGCAGCAGCAGACCACATGGCAGGGGGGGTCTGTGCCCAGCTTCAGGAGAGTTGGGAAGACAACTGCTCGCCTGTCTGTTTTTTGAATTTCCCACTCAGTTACTGCACACTTTAGAGCAAAAGGGGGATGGAGGGTGTGTTAAAATAGGTGGAGATATGCAGATTCAAAACGCGTTGTGCACAGCTTGAACACACACACATACACAGTAGAACTGTCATTGAGAAGGCCTCCAGAGCTTCTAGAAATGCCTTCCCCTTGGCAATTTTTGCTCTCTCTCCACAATGGGTGTCGGTTTTAGGCCTTGGTGCGGCAGAAGTGGCAAACCATTTCTGGTTATCTCTCCTTTGCCTTTCGCATCCGTCGTCGTCGCCGCCACTCAAGATCAAGTGTAGTATCTGATACGTCCCCTATTTGGGGACCAGTTGGGGGCTTTGCTTTCACCTATGTATGTCAAACATTGTATTGCATTCAATATGCAATCAATCAATGTGTCTTTACTGGTTGCAACAGGTGTGTTAAGATGTAGGCCTGTATTAGGCCTTTGTTACAGTGTTGCAAATATACTGTGCCATCTACAAAATTAGGCCCCGGCTGTCAGTACTGTTTAAATTGAAGTATCCAATGAGTAGCTCTGCCATATATACCACTTTTCTGACGGCATGAATTCTTTTGTGAAACATTGTCTCCCTCTTGTGGACCACCGAATTTTAAATGTGGTGTATTATATGTATTTAAAAAAAAAGGAAAAATGGTGTCTGTGCTGATTTTGACTATGCTTGTCTTGTCCATCTACACCTGTGTGAGTATTGTAATGCTTTGGACCAATCAGGTGCGCTGCCTGCAGTAGATAGAATCTGAGCACGGAACCTTCACGTGCAGTCACAATGAGCCTTTGGCCATTGTCTCCGGAACTCTCACGTGTCACAATGGGCTCTTGGCCTATAACAGGCAGTGAAAAATGGCCGCCGTCTTCAGTCTGCTGCTGGTGCAGCAGCAGACCACATGGCAGGGGGGGTCTGTGCCCAGCTTCAGGAGAGTTGGGAAGACAACTGCTCGCCTGTCTGTTTTTTGAATTTCCCACTCAGTTACTGCACACTTTAGAGCAAAAGGGGGATGGAGGGTGTGTTAAAATAGGTGGAGATATGCAGATTCAAAACGCGTTGTGCACAGCTTGAACACACACACATACACAGTAGAACTGTCATTGAGAAGGCCTCCAGAGCTTCTAGAAATGCCTTCCCCTTGGCAATTTTTGCTCTCTCTCCACAATGGGTGTCGGTTTTAGGCCTTGGTGCGGCAGAAGTGGCAAACCATTTCTGGTTATCTCTTCTCTGCCTTTCGCAACCGTCGTCGTCGCCGCCGCTCAAGATCAAGTGTAGTATCTGATACGTCCCCTATTTGGGGACCAGTTGGGGGCTTTGCTTTCACCTATGTATGTCAAACATTGTATTGCATTCAATATGCAATCAATCAATGTGTCTTTACTGGTTGCAACAGGTGTGTTAAGATGTAGGCCTGTATTAGGCCTTTGTTACAGTGTTGCAAATATACTGTGCCATCTACAAAATTAGGCCCCGGCTGTCAGTACTGTTTAAATTGAAGTATCCAATGAGTAGCTCTGCCATATATACCACTTTTCTGACGGCATGAATTCTTTTGTGAAACATTGTCTCCCTCTTGTGGACCACCGAATTTTAAATGTGGTGTATTATATGTATTTAAAAAAAAAGGAAAAATGGTGTCTGTGCTGATTTTGACTATGCTTGTCTTGTCCATCTACACCTGTGTGAGTATTGTAATGCTTTGGACCAATCAGGTGCGCTGCCTGCAGTAGATAGAATCTGAGCACGGAACCTTCACGTGCAGTCACAATGAGCCTTTGGCCATTGTCTCCGGAACTCTCACGTGTCACAATGGGCTCTTGGCCTATAACAGGCAGTGAAAAATGGCCGCCGTCTTCAGTCTGCTGCTGGTGCAGCAGCAGACCACATGGCAGGGGGGGTCTGTGCCCAGCTTCAGGAGAGTTGGGAAGACAACTGCTCGCCTGTCTGTTTTTTGAATTTCCCACTCAGTTACTGCACACTTTAGAGCAAAAGGGGGATGGAGGGTGTGTTAAAATAGGTGGAGATATGCAGATTCAAAACGCGTTGTGCACAGCTTGAACACACACACATACACAGTAGAACTGTCATTGAGAAGGCCTCCAGAGCTTCTAGAAATGCCTTCCCCTTGGCAATTTTTGCTCTCTCTCCACAATGGGTGTCGGTTTTAGGCCTTGGTGCGGCAGAAGTGGCAAACCATTTCTGGTTATCTCTCCTCTGCCTTTCGCATCCGTCGTCGTCGCCGCCGCTCAAGATCAAGTGTAGTATCTGATACGTCCCGTATTTGGGGACGAGTTGGGGGCTTTGCTTTCACCTATGTATATCAAACATTGTATTGCATTCAATATGCAATCAATCAATGTGTCTTTACTGGTTGCAACAGGTGTGTTAAGATGTAGGCCTGTATTAGGCCTTTGTTACAGTGTTGCAAATATACTGTGCCATCTACAAAATTAGGCCCCGGCTGTCAGTACTGTTTAAATTGAAGTATCCAATGAGTAGCTCTGCCATATATACCACTTTTCTGACTGCATGAATTCTTTTGTGAAACATTGTCTCCCTCTTGTGGACCACCGAATTTTAAATGTGGTGTATTATATGTATTTAAAAAAAAAGGAAAAATGGTGTCTGTGCTGATTTTGACTATGCTTGTCTTGTCCATCTACACCTGTGTGAGTATTGTAATGCTTTGGACCAATCAGGTGCGCTGCCTGCAGTAGATAGAATCTGAGCACGGAACCTTCACGTGCAGTCACAATGAGCCTTTGGCCATTGTCTCCGGAACTCTCACGTGTCACAATGGGCTCTTGGCCTATAACAGGCAGTGAAAAATGGCCGCCGTCTTCAGTCTGCTGCTGGTGCAGCAGCAGACCACATGGCAGGGGGGGTCTGTGCCCAGCTTCAGGAGAGTTGGGAAGACAACTGCTCGCCTGTCTGTTTTTTGAATTTCCCACTCAGTTACTGCACACTTTAGAGCAAAAGGGGGATGGAGGGTGTGTTAAAATAGGTGGAGATATGCAGATTCAAAACGCGTTGTGCACAGCTTGAACACACACACATACACAGTAGAACTGTCATTGAGAAGGCCTCCAGAGCTTCTAGAAATGCCTTCCCCTTGGCAATTTTTGCTCTCTCTCCACAATGGGTGTCGGTTTTAGGCCTTGGTGCGGCAGAAGTGGCAAACCATTTCTGGTTATCTCTCCTCTGCCTTTCGCATCCGTCGTCGTCGCCGCCGCTCAAGATCAAGTGTAGTATCTGATACGTCCCGTATTTGGGGACGAGTTGGGGGCTTTGCTTTCACCTATGTATATCAAACATTGTATTGCATTCAATATGCAATCAATCAATGTGTCTTTACTGGTTGCAACAGGTGTGTTAAGATGTAGGCCTGTATTAGGCCTTTGTTACAGTGTTGCAAATATACTGTGCCATCTACAAAATTAGGCCCCGGCTGTCAGTACTGTTTAAATTGAAGTATCCAATGAGTAGCTCTGCCATATATACCACTTTTCTGACTGCATGAATTCTTTTGTGAAACATTGTCTCCCTCTTGTGGACCACCGAATTTTAAATGTGGTGTATTATATGTATTTAAAAAAAAAGGAAAAATGGTGTCTGTGCTGATTTTGACTATGCTTGTCTTGTCCATCTACACCTGTGTGAGTATTGTAATGCTTTGGACCAATCAGGTGCGCTGCCTGCAGTAGATAGAATCTGAGCACGGAACCTTCACGTGCAGTCACAATGAGCCTTTGGCCATTGTCTCCGGAACTCTCACGTGTCACAATGGGCTCTTGGCCTATAACAGGCAGTGAAAAATGGCCGCCGTCTTCAGTCTGCTGCTGGTGCAGCAGCAGACCACATGGCAGGGGGGGTCTGTGCCCAGCTTCAGGAGAGTTGGGAAGACAACTGCTCGCCTGTCTGTTTTTTGAATTTCCCACTCAGTTACTGCACACTTTAGAGCAAAAGGGGGATGGAGGGTGTGTTAAAATAGGTGGAGATATGCAGATTCAAAACGCGTTGTGCACAGCTTGAACACACACACATACACAGTAGAACTGTCATTGAGAAGGCCTCCAGAGCTTCTAGAAATGCCTTCCCCTTGGCAATTTTTGCTCTCTCCACAATGGGTGTCGGTTTTAGGCCTTGGTGCGGCAGAAGTGGCAAACCATTTCTGGTTATCTCTCCTCTGCCTTTCGCATCCGTCATCGTCGCCGCCGCTCAAGATCAAGTGTAGTATCTGATACGTCCCGTATTTGGGGACCAGTTGGGGGCTTTGCTTTCACCTATGTATGTCAAACATTGTATTGCATTCAATATGCAATCAATCAATGTGTCTTTACTGGTTGCAACAGGTGTGTTAAGATGTAGGCCTGTATTAGGCCTTTGTTACAGTGTTGCAAATATACTGTGCCATCTACAAAATTAGGCCCCGGCTGTCAGTACTGTTTAAATTGAAGTATCCAATGAGTAGCTCTGCCATATATACCACTTTTCTGACGGCATGAATTCTTTTGTGAAACATTGTCTCCCTCTTGTGGACCACCGAATTTTAAATGTGGTGTATTATATGTATTTAAAAAAAAAGGAAAAATGGTGTCTGTGCTGATTTTGACTATGCTTGTCTTGTCCATCTACACCTGTGTGAGTATTGTAATGCTTTGGACCAATCAGGTGCGCTGCCTGCAGTAGATAGAATCTGAGCACGGAACCTTCACGTGCAGTCACAATGAGCCTTTGGCCATTGTCTCCGGAACTCTCACGTGTCACAATGGGCTCTTGGCCTATAACAGGCAGTGAAAAATGGCCGCCGTCTTCAGTCTGCTGCTGGTGCAGCAGCAGACCACATGGCAGGGGGGGTCTGTGCCCAGCTTCAGGAGAGTTGGGAAGACAACTGCTCGCCTGTCTGTTTTTTGAATTTCCCACTCAGTTACTGCACACTTTAGAGCAAAAGGGGGATGGAGGGTGTGTTAAAATAGGTGGAGATATGCAGATTCAAAACGCGTTGTGCACAGCTTGAACACACACACATACACAGTAGAACTGTCATTGAGAAGGCCTCCAGAGCTTCTAGAAATGCCTTCCCCTTGGCAATTTTTGCTCTCTCTCCACAATGGGTGTCGGTTTTAGGCCTTGGTGCGGCAGAAGTGGCAAACCATTTCTGGTTATCTCTCCTCTGCCTTTCGCATCCGTCGTCGTCGCCGCCGCTCAAGATCAAGTGTAGTATCTGATACGTCCCGTATTTGGGGACGAGTTGGGGGCTTTGCTTTCACCTATGTATATCAAACATTGTATTGCATTCAATATGCAATCAATCAATGTGTCTTTACTGGTTGCAACAGGTGTGTTAAGATGTAGGCCTGTATTAGGCCTTTGTTACAGTGTTGCAAATATACTGTGCCATCTACAAAATTAGGCCCCGGCTGTCAGTACTGTTTAAATTGAAGTATCCAATGAGTAGCTCTGCCATATATACCACTTTTCTGACTGCATGAATTCTTTTGTGAAACATTGTCTCCCTCTTGTGGACCACCGAATTTTAAATGTGGTGTATTATATGTATTTAAAAAAAAAGGAAAAATGGTGTCTGTGCTGATTTTGACTATGCTTGTCTTGTCCATCTACACCTGTGTGAGTATTGTAATGCTTTGGACCAATCAGGTGCGCTGCCTGCAGTAGATAGAATCTGAGCACGGAACCTTCACGTGCAGTCACAATGAGCCTTTGGCCATTGTCTCCGGAACTCTCACGTGTCACAATGGGCTCTTGGCCTATAACAGGCAGTGAAAAATGGCCGCCGTCTTCAGTCTGCTGCTGGTGCAGCAGCAGACCACATGGCAGGGGGGGTCTGTGCCCAGCTTCAGGAGAGTTGGGAAGACAACTGCTCGCCTGTCTGTTTTTTGAATTTCCCACTCAGTTACTGCACACTTTAGAGCAAAAGGGGGATGGAGGGTGTGTTAAAATAGGTGGAGATATGCAGATTCAAAACGCGTTGTGCACAGCTTGAACACACACACATACACAGTAGAACTGTCATTGAGAAGGCCTCCAGAGCTTCTAGAAATGCCTTCCCCTTGGCAATTTTTGCTCTCTCTCCACAATGGGTGTCGGTTTTAGGCCTTGGTGCGGCAGAAGTGGCAAACCATTTCTGGTTATCTCTTCTCTGCCTTTCGCAACCGTCGTCGTCGCCGCCGCTCAAGATCAAGTGTAGTATCTGATACGTCCCCTATTTGGGGACCAGTTGGGGGCTTTGCTTTCACCTATGTATGTCAAACATTGTATTGCATTCAATATGCAATCAATCAATGTGTCTTTACTGGTTGCAACAGGTGTGTTAAGATGTAGGCCTGTATTAGGCCTTTGTTACAGTGTTGCAAATATACTGTGCCATCTACAAAATTAGGCCCCGGCTGTCAGTACTGTTTAAATTGAAGTATCCAATGAGTAGCTCTGCCATATATACCACTTTTCTGACTGCATGAATTCTTTTGTGAAACATTGTCTCCCTCTTGTGGACCACCGAATTTTAAATGTGGTGTATTATATGTATTTAAAAAAAAAGGAAAAATGGTGTCTGTGCTGATTTTGACTATGCTTGTCTTGTCCATCTACACCTGTGTGAGTATTGTAATGCTTTGGACCAATCAGGTGCGCTGCCTGCAGTAGATAGAATCTGAGCACGGAACCTTCACGTGCAGTCACAATGAGCCTTTGGCCATTGTCTCCGGAACTCTCACGTGTCACAATGGGCTCTTGGCCTATAACAGGCAGTGAAAAATGGCCGCCGTCTTCAGTCTGCTGCTGGTGCAGCAGCAGACCACATGGCAGGGGGGGTCTGTGCCCAGCTTCAGGAGAGTTGGGAAGACAACTGCTCGCCTGTCTGTTTTTTGAATTTCCCACTCAGTTACTGCACACTTTAGAGCAAAAGGGGGATGGAGGGTGTGTTAAAATAGGTGGAGATATGCAGATTCAAAACGCGTTGTGCACAGCTTGAACACACACACATACACAGTAGAACTGTCATTGAGAAGGCCTCCAGAGCTTCTAGAAATGCCTTCCCCTTGGCAATTTTTGCTCTCTCCACAATGGGTGTCGGTTTTAGGCCTTGGTGCGGCAGAAGTGGCAAACCATTTCTGGTTATCTCTCCTCTGCCTTTCGCATCCGTCATCGTCGCCGCCGCTCAAGATCAAGTGTAGTATCTGATACGTCCCGTATTTGGGGACCAGTTGGGGGCTTTGCTTTCACCTATGTATGTCAAACATTGTATTGCATTCAATATGCAATCAATCAATGTGTCTTTACTGGTTGCAACAGGTGTGTTAAGATGTAGGCCTGTATTAGGCCTTTGTTACAGTGTTGCAAATATACTGTGCCATCTACAAAATTAGGCCCCGGCTGTCAGTACTGTTTAAATTGAAGTATCCAATGAGTAGCTCTGCCATATATACCACTTTTCTGACGGCATGAATTCTTTTGTGAAACATTGTCTCCCTCTTGTGGACCACCGAATTTTAAATGTGGTGTATTATATGTATTTAAAAAAAAAGGAAAAATGGTGTCTGTGCTGATTTTGACTATGCTTGTCTTGTCCATCTACACCTGTGTGAGTATTGTAATGCTTTGGACCAATCAGGTGCGCTGCCTGCAGTAGATAGAATCTGAGCACGGAACCTTCACGTGCAGTCACAATGAGCCTTTGGCCATTGTCTCCGGAACTCTCACGTGTCACAATGGGCTCTTGGCCTATAACAGGCAGTGAAAAATGGCCGCCGTCTTCAGTCTGCTGCTGGTGCAGCAGCAGACCACATGGCAGGGGGGGTCTGTGCCCAGCTTCAGGAGAGTTGGGAAGACAACTGCTCGCCTGTCTGTTTTTTGAATTTCCCACTCAGTTACTGCACACTTTAGAGCAAAAGGGGGATGGAGGGTGTGTTAAAATAGGTGGAGATATGCAGATTCAAAACGCGTTGTGCACAGCTTGAACACACACACATACACAGTAGAACTGTCATTGAGAAGGCCTCCAGAGCTTCTAGAAATGCCTTCCCCTTGGCAATTTTTGCTCTCTCTCCACAATGGGTGTCGGTTTTAGGCCTTGGTGCGGCAGAAGTGGCAAACCATTTCTGGTTATCTCTTCTCTGCCTTTCGCAACCGTCGTCGTCGCCGCCGCTCAAGATCAAGTGTAGTATCTGATACGTCCCCTATTTGGGGACCAGTTGGGGGCTTTGCTTTCACCTATGTATGTCAAACATTGTATTGCATTCAATATGCAATCAATCAATGTGTCTTTACTGGTTGCAACAGGTGTGTTAAGATGTAGGCCTGTATTAGGCCTTTGTTACAGTGTTGCAAATATACTGTGCCATCTACAAAATTAGGCCCCGGCTGTCAGTACTGTTTAAATTGAAGTATCCAATGAGTAGCTCTGCCATATATACCACTTTTCTGACTGCATGAATTCTTTTGTGAAACATTGTCTCCCTCTTGTGGACCACCGAATTTTAAATGTGGTGTATTATATGTATTTAAAAAAAAAGGAAAAATGGTGTCTGTGCTGATTTTGACTATGCTTGTCTTGTCCATCTACACCTGTGTGAGTATTGTAATGCTTTGGACCAATCAGGTGCGCTGCCTGCAGTAGATAGAATCTGAGCACGGAACCTTCACGTGCAGTCACAATGAGCCTTTGGCCATTGTCTCCGGAACTCTCACGTGTCACAATGGGCTCTTGGCCTATAACAGGCAGTGAAAAATGGCCGCCGTCTTCAGTCTGCTGCTGGTGCAGCAGCAGACCACATGGCAGGGGGGGTCTGTGCCCAGCTTCAGGAGAGTTGGGAAGACAACTGCTCGCCTGTCTGTTTTTTGAATTTCCCACTCAGTTACTGCACACTTTAGAGCAAAAGGGGGATGGAGGGTGTGTTAAAATAGGTGGAGATATGCAGATTCAAAACGCGTTGTGCACAGCTTGAACACACACACATACACAGTAGAACTGTCATTGAGAAGGCCTCCAGAGCTTCTAGAAATGCCTTCCCCTTGGCAATTTTTGCTCTCTCTCCACAATGGGTGTCGGTTTTAGGCCTTGGTGCGGCAGAAGTGGCAAACCATTTCTGGTTATCTCTCCTCTGCCTTTCGCATCCGTCGTCGTCGCCGCCGCTCAAGATCAAGTGTAGTATCTGATACGTCCCGTATTTGGGGACGAGTTGGGGGCTTTGCTTTCACCTATGTATATCAAACATTGTATTGCATTCAATATGCAATCAATCAATGTGTCTTTACTGGTTGCAACAGGTGTGTTAAGATGTAGGCCTGTATTAGGCCTTTGTTACAGTGTTGCAAATATACTGTGCCATCTACAAAATTAGGCCCCGGCTGTCAGTACTGTTTAAATTGAAGTATCCAATGAGTAGCTCTGCCATATATACCACTTTTCTGACTGCATGAATTCTTTTGTGAAACATTGTCTCCCTCTTGTGGACCACCGAATTTTAAATGTGGTGTATTATATGTATTTAAAAAAAAAGGAAAAATGGTGTCTGTGCTGATTTTGACTATGCTTGTCTTGTCCATCTACACCTGTGTGAGTATTGTAATGCTTTGGACCAATCAGGTGCGCTGCCTGCAGTAGATAGAATCTGAGCACGGAACCTTCACGTGCAGTCACAATGAGCCTTTGGCCATTGTCTCCGGAACTCTCACGTGTCACAATGGGCTCTTGGCCTATAACAGGCAGTGAAAAATGGCCGCCGTCTTCAGTCTGCTGCTGGTGCAGCAGCAGACCACATGGCAGGGGGGGTCTGTGCCCAGCTTCAGGAGAGTTGGGAAGACAACTGCTCGCCTGTCTGTTTTTTGAATTTCCCACTCAGTTACTGCACACTTTAGAGCAAAAGGGGGATGGAGGGTGTGTTAAAATAGGTGGAGATATGCAGATTCAAAACGCGTTGTGCACAGCTTGAACACACACACATACACAGTAGAACTGTCATTGAGAAGGCCTCCAGAGCTTCTAGAAATGCCTTCCCCTTGGCAATTTTTGCTCTCTCCACAATGGGTGTCGGTTTTAGGCCTTGGTGCGGCAGAAGTGGCAAACCATTTCTGGTTATCTCTCCTCTGCCTTTCGCATCCGTCATCGTCGCCGCCGCTCAAGATCAAGTGTAGTATCTGATACGTCCCGTATTTGGGGACCAGTTGGGGGCTTTGCTTTCACCTATGTATGTCAAACATTGTATTGCATTCAATATGCAATCAATCAATGTGTCTTTACTGGTTGCAACAGGTGTGTTAAGATGTAGGCCTGTATTAGGCCTTTGTTACAGTGTTGCAAATATACTGTGCCATCTACAAAATTAGGCCCCGGCTGTCAGTACTGTTTAAATTGAAGTATCCAATGAGTAGCTCTGCCATATATACCACTTTTCTGACGGCATGAATTCTTTTGTGAAACATTGTCTCCCTCTTGTGGACCACCGAATTTTAAATGTGGTGTATTATATGTATTTAAAAAAAAAGGAAAAATGGTGTCTGTGCTGATTTTGACTATGCTTGTCTTGTCCATCTACACCTGTGTGAGTATTGTAATGCTTTGGACCAATCAGGTGCGCTGCCTGCAGTAGATAGAATCTGAGCACGGAACCTTCACGTGCAGTCACAATGAGCCTTTGGCCATTGTCTCCGGAACTCTCACGTGTCACAATGGGCTCTTGGCCTATAACAGGCAGTGAAAAATGGCCGCCGTCTTCAGTCTGCTGCTGGTGCAGCAGCAGACCACATGGCAGGGGGGGGTCTGTGCCCAGCTTCAGGAGAGTTGGGAAGACAACTGCTCGCCTGTCTGTTTTTTGAATTTCCCACTCAGTTACTGCACACTTTAGAGCAAAAGGGGGATGGAGGGTGTGTTAAAATAGGTGGAGATATGCAGATTCAAAACGCGTTGTGCACAGCTTGAACACACACACATACACAGTAGAACTGTCATTGAGAAGGCCTCCAGAGCTTCTAGAAATGCCTTCCCCTTGGCAATTTTTGCTCTCTCTCCACAATGGGTGTCGGTTTTAGGCCTTGGTGCGGCAGAAGTGGCAAACCATTTCTGGTTATCTCTTCTCTGCCTTTCGCAACCGTCGTCGTCGCCGCCGCTCAAGATCAAGTGTAGTATCTGATACGTCCCCTATTTGGGGACCAGTTGGGGGCTTTGCTTTCACCTATGTATGTCAAACATTGTATTGCATTCAATATGCAATCAATCAATGTGTCTTTACTGGTTGCAACAGGTGTGTTAAGATGTAGGCCTGTATTAGGCCTTTGTTACAGTGTTGCAAATATACTGTGCCATCTACAAAATTAGGCCCCGGCTGTCAGTACTGTTTAAATTGAAGTATCCAATGAGTAGCTCTGCCATATATACCACTTTTCTGACGGCATGAATTCTTTTGTGAAACATTGTCTCCCTCTTGTGGACCACCGAATTTTAAATGTGGTGTATTATATGTATTTAAAAAAAAAGGAAAAATGGTGTCTGTGCTGATTTTGACTATGCTTGTCTTGTCCATCTACACCTGTGTGAGTATTGTAATGCTTTGGACCAATCAGGTGCGCTGCCTGCAGTAGATAGAATCTGAGCACGGAACCTTCACGTGCAGTCACAATGAGCCTTTGGCCATTGTCTCCGGAACTCTCACGTGTCACAATGGGCTCTTGGCCTATAACAGGCAGTGAAAAATGGCCGCCGTCTTCAGTCTGCTGCTGGTGCAGCAGCAGACCACATGGCAGGGGGGGTCTGTGCCCAGCTTCAGGAGAGTTGGGAAGACAACTGCTCGCCTGTCTGTTTTTTGAATTTCCCACTCAGTTACTGCACACTTTAGAGCAAAAGGGGGATGGAGGGTGTGTTAAAATAGGTGGAGATATGCAGATTCAAAACGCGTTGTGCACAGCTTGAACACACACACATACACAGTAGAACTGTCATTGAGAAGGCCTCCAGAGCTTCTAGAAATGCCTTCCCCTTGGCAATTTTTGCTCTCTCTCCACAATGGGTGTCGGTTTTAGGCCTTGGTGCGGCAGAAGTGGCAAACCATTTCTGGTTATCTCTTCTCTGCCTTTCGCAACCGTCGTCGTCGCCGCCGCTCAAGATCAAGTGTAGTATCTGATACGTCCCCTATTTGGGGACCAGTTGGGGGCTTTGCTTTCACCTATGTATGTCAAACATTGTATTGCATTCAATATGCAATCAATCAATGTGTCTTTACTGGTTGCAACAGGTGTGTTAAGATGTAGGCCTGTATTAGGCCTTTGTTACAGTGTTGCAAATATACTGTGCCATCTACAAAATTAGGCCCCGGCTGTCAGTACTGTTTAAATTGAAGTATCCAATGAGTAGCTCTGCCATATATACCACTTTTCTGACGGCATGAATTCTTTTGTGAAACATTGTCTCCCTCTTGTGGACCACCGAATTTTAAATGTGGTGTATTATATGTATTTAAAAAAAAAGGAAAAATGGTGTCTGTGCTGATTTTGACTATGCTTGTCTTGTCCATCTACACCTGTGTGAGTATTGTAATGCTTTGGACCAATCAGGTGCGCTGCCTGCAGTAGATAGAATCTGAGCACGGAACCTTCACGTGCAGTCACAATGAGCCTTTGGCCATTGTCTCCGGAACTCTCACGTGTCACAATGGGCTCTTGGCCTATAACAGGCAGTGAAAAATGGCCGCCGTCTTCAGTCTGCTGCTGGTGCAGCAGCAGACCACATGGCAGGGGGGGTCTGTGCCCAGATTCAGGAGAGTTGGGAAGACAACTGCTCGCCTGTCTGTTTTTTGAATTTCCCACTCAGTTACTGCACACTTTAGAGCAAAAGGGGGATGGAGGGTGTGTTAAAATAGGTGGAGATATGCAGATTCAAAACGCGTTGTGCACAGCTTGAACACACACACATACACAGTAGAACTGTCATTGAGAAGGCCTCCAGAGCTTCTAGAAATGCCTTCCCCTTGGCAATTTTTGCTCTCTCTCCACAATGGGTGTCGGTTTTAGGCCTTGGTGCGGCAGAAGTGGCAAACCATTTCTGGTTATCTCTCCTCTGCCTTTCGCATCCGTCGTCGTCGCCGCCGCTCAAGATCAAGTGTAGTATCTGATACGTCCCGTATTTGGGGACGAGTTGGGGGCTTTGCTTTCACCTATGTATATCAAACATTGTATTGCATTCAATATGCAATCAATCAATGTGTCTTTACTGGTTGCAACAGGTGTGTTAAGATGTAGGCCTGTATTAGGCCTTTGTTACAGTGTTGCAAATATACTGTGCCACCTACAAAATTAGGCCCCGGCTGTCAGTACTGTTTAAATTGAAGTATCCAATGAGTAGCTCTGCCATATATACCACTTTTCTGACTGCATGAATTCTTTTGTGAAACATTGTCTCCCTCTTGTGGACCACCGAATTTTAAATGTGGTGTATTATATGTATTTAAAAAAAAAGGAAAAATGGTGTCTGTGCTGATTTTGACTATGCTTGTCTTGTCCATCTACACCTGTGTGAGTATTGTAATGCTTTGGACCAATCAGGTGCGCTGCCTGCAGTAGATAGAATCTGAGCACGGAACCTTCACGTGCAGTCACAATGAGCCTTTGGCCATTGTCTCCGGAACTCTCACGTGTCACAATGGGCTCTTGGCCTATAACAGGCAGTGAAAAATGGCCGCCGTCTTCAGTCTGCTGCTGGTGCAGCAGCAGACCACATGGCAGGGGGGGTCTGTGCCCAGCTTCAGGAGAGTTGGGAAGACAACTGCTCGCCTGTCTGTTTTTTGAATTTCCCACTCAGTTACTGCACACTTTAGAGCAAAAGGGGGATGGAGGGTGTGTTAAAATAGGTGGAGATATGCAGATTCAAAACGCGTTGTGCACAGCTTGAACACACACACATACACAGTAGAACTGTCATTGAGAAGGCCTCCAGAGCTTCTAGAAATGCCTTCCCCTTGGCAATTTTTGCTCTCTCTCCACAATGGGTGTCGGTTTTAGGCCTTGGTGCGGCAGAAGTGGCAAACCATTTCTGGTTATCTCTCCTCTGCCTTTCGCATCCGTCGTCGTCGCCGCCGCTCAAGATCAAGTGTAGTATCTGATACGTCCCGTATTTGGGGACGAGTTGGGGGCTTTGCTTTCACCTATGTATATCAAACATTGTATTGCATTCAATATGCAATCAATCAATGTGTCTTTACTGGTTGCAACAGGTGTGTTAAGATGTAGGCCTGTATTAGGCCTTTGTTACAGTGTTGCAAATATACTGTGCCATCTACAAAATTAGGCCCCGGCTGTCAGTACTGTTTAAATTGAAGTATCCAATGAGTAGCTCTGCCATATATACCACTTTTCTGACTGCATGAATTCTTTTGTGAAACATTGTCTCCCTCTTGTGGACCACCGAATTTTAAATGTGGTGTATTATATGTATTTAAAAAAAAAGGAAAAATGGTGTCTGTGCTGATTTTGACTATGCTTGTCTTGTCCATCTACACCTGTGTGAGTATTGTAATGCTTTGGACCAATCAGGTGCGCTGCCTGCAGTAGATAGAATCTGAGCACGGAACCTTCACGTGCAGTCACAATGAGCCTTTGGCCATTGTCTCCGGAACTCTCACGTGTCACAATGGGCTCTTGGCCTATAACAGGCAGTGAAAAATGGCCGCCGTCTTCAGTCTGCTGCTGGTGCAGCAGCAGACCACATGGCAGGGGGGGTCTGTGCCCAGCTTCAGGAGAGTTGGGAAGACAACTGCTCGCCTGTCTGTTTTTTGAATTTCCCACTCAGTTACTGCACACTTTAGAGCAAAAGGGGGATGGAGGGTGTGTTAAAATAGGTGGAGATATGCAGATTCAAAACGCGTTGTGCACAGCTTGAACACACACACATACACAGTAGAACTGTCATTGAGAAGGCCTCCAGAGCTTCTAGAAATGCCTTCCCCTTGGCAATTTTTGCTCTCTCTCCACAATGGGTGTCGGTTTTAGGCCTTGGTGCGGCAGAAGTGGCAAACCATTTCTGGTTATCTCTTCTCTGCCTTTCGCAACCGTCGTCGTCGCCGCCGCTCAAGATCAAGTGTAGTATCTGATACGTCCCCTATTTGGGGACCAGTTGGGGGCTTTGCTTTCACCTATGTATGTCAAACATTGTATTGCATTCAATATGCAATCAATCAATGTGTCTTTACTGGTTGCAACAGGTGTGTTAAGATGTAGGCCTGTATTAGGCCTTTGTTACAGTGTTGCAAATATACTGTGCCATCTACAAAATTAGGCCCCGGCTGTCAGTACTGTTTAAATTGAAGTATCCAATGAGTAGCTCTGCCATATATACCACTTTTCTGACTGCATGAATTCTTTTGTGAAACATTGTCTCCCTCTTGTGGACCACCGAATTTTAAATGTGGTGTATTATATGTATTTAAAAAAAAAGGAAAAATGGTGTCTGTGCTGATTTTGACTATGCTTGTCTTGTCCATCTACACCTGTGTGAGTATTGTAATGCTTTGGACCAATCAGGTGCGCTGCCTGCAGTAGATAGAATCTGAGCACGGAACCTTCACGTGCAGTCACAATGAGCCTTTGGCCATTGTCTCCGGAACTCTCACGTGTCACAATGGGCTCTTGGCCTATAACAGGCAGTGAAAAATGGCCGCCGTCTTCAGTCTGCTGCTGGTGCAGCAGCAGACCACATGGCAGGGGGGGTCTGTGCCCAGCTTCAGGAGAGTTGGGAAGACAACTGCTCGCCTGTCTGTTTTTTGAATTTCCCACTCAGTTACTGCACACTTTAGAGCAAAAGGGGGATGGAGGGTGTGTTAAAATAGGTGGAGATATGCAGATTCAAAACGCGTTGTGCACAGCTTGAACACACACACATACACAGTAGAACTGTCATTGAGAAGGCCTCCAGAGCTTCTAGAAATGCCTTCCCCTTGGCAATTTTTGCTCTCTCCACAATGGGTGTCGGTTTTAGGCCTTGGTGCGGCAGAAGTGGCAAACCATTTCTGGTTATCTCTCCTCTGCCTTTCGCATCCGTCATCGTCGCCGCCGCTCAAGATCAAGTGTAGTATCTGATACGTCCCGTATTTGGGGACCAGTTGGGGGCTTTGCTTTCACCTATGTATGTCAAACATTGTATTGCATTCAATATGCAATCAATCAATGTGTCTTTACTGGTTGCAACAGGTGTGTTAAGATGTAGGCCTGTATTAGGCCTTTGTTACAGTGTTGCAAATATACTGTGCCATCTACAAAATTAGGCCCCGGCTGTCAGTACTGTTTAAATTGAAGTATCCAATGAGTAGCTCTGCCATATATACCACTTTTCTGACGGCATGAATTCTTTTGTGAAACATTGTTTCCCTCTTGTGGACCACCGAATTTTAAATGTGGTGTATTATATGTATTTAAAAAAAAGGAAAAATGGTGTCTGTGCTGATCTTGACTATGCTTGTCTTGTCCATCTACACCTGTGTGAGTATTGTAATGCTTTGGACCAATCAAGTGCGCTGCCTGCAGTAGATAGAATCTGAGCACGGAACCTTCACGTGCAGTCACAATGAGCCTTTGGCCATTGTCTCCGGAACTCTCACGTGTCACAATGGGCTCTTGGCCTATAACAGGCAGTGAAAAATGGCCGCCGTCTTCAGTCTGCTGCTGGTGCAGCAGCAGACCACATGGCAGGGGGGGTCTGTGCCCAGCTTCAGGAGAGTTGGGAAGACAACTGCTCGCCTGTCTGTTTTTTGAATTTCCCACTCAGTTACTGCACACTTTAGAGCAAAAGGGGGATGGAGGGTGTGTTAAAATAGGTGGAGATATGCAGATTCAAAACGCGTTGTGCACAGCTTGAACACACACACATACACAGTAGAACTGTCATTGAGAAGGCCTCCAGAGCTTCTAGAAATGCCTTCCCCTTGGCAATTTTTGCTCTCTCTCCACAATGGGTGTCGGTTTTAGGCCTTGGTGCGGCAGAAGTGGCAAACCATTTCTGGTTATCTCTCCTTTGCCTTTCGCATCCGTCGTCGTCGCCGCCACTCAAGATCAAGTGTAGTATCTGATACGTCCCCTATTTGGGGACCAGTTGGGGGCTTTGCTTTCACCTATGTATGTCAAACATTGTATTGCATTCAATATGCAATCAATCAATGTGTCTTTACTGGTTGCAACAGGTGTGTTAAGATGTAGGCCTGTATTAGGCCTTTGTTACAGTGTTGCAAATATACTGTGCCATCTACAAAATTAGGCCCCGGCTGTCAGTACTGTTTAAATTGAAGTATCCAATGAGTAGCTCTGCCATATATACCACTTTTCTGACGGCATGAATTCTTTTGTGAAACATTGTCTCCCTCTTGTGGACCACCGAATTTTAAATGTGGTGTATTATATGTATTTAAAAAAAAGGAAAAATGGTGTCTGTGCTGATCTTGACTATGCTTGTCTTGTCCATCTACACCTGTGTGAGTATTGTAATGCTTTGGACCAATCAGGTGCGCTGCCTGCAGTAGATAGAATCTGAGCACGGAACCTTCACGTGCAGTCACAATGAGCCTTTGGCCATTGTCTCCGGAACTCTCACGTGTCACAATGGGCTCTTGGCCTATAACAGGCAGTGAAAAATGGCCGCCGTCTTCAGTCTGCTGCTGGTGCAGCAGCAGACCACATGGCAGGGGGGGTCTGTGCCCAGCTTCAGGAGAGTTGGGAAGACAACTGCTCGCCTGTCTGTTTTTTGAATTTCCCACTCAGTTACTGCACACTTTAGAGCAAAAGGGGGATGGAGGGTGTGTTAAAATAGGTGGAGATATGCAGATTCAAAACGCGTTGTGCACAGCTTGAACACACACACATACACAGTAGAACTGTCATTGAGAAGGCCTCCAGAGCTTCTAGAAATGCCTTCCCCTTGGCAATTTTTGCTCTCTCTCCACAATGGGTGTCGGTTTTAGGCCTTGGTGCGGCAGAAGTGGCAAACCATTTCTGGTTATCTCTCCTCTGCCTTTCGCATCCGTCGTCGTCGCCGCCGCTCAAGATCAAGTGTAGTATCTGATACGTCCCGTATTTGGGGACGAGTTGGGGGCTTTGCTTTCACCTATGTATATCAAACATTGTATTGCATTCAATATGCAATCAATCAATGTGTCTTTACTGGTTGCAACAGGTGTGTTAAGATGTAGGCCTGTATTAGGCCTTTGTTACAGTGTTGCAAATATACTGTGCCATCTACAAAATTAGGCCCCGGCTGTCAGTACTGTTTAAATTGAAGTATCCAATGAGTAGCTCTGCCATATATACCACTTTTCTGACTGCATGAATTCTTTTGTGAAACATTGTCTCCCTCTTGTGGACCACCGAATTTTAAATGTGGTGTATTATATGTATTTAAAAAAAAAGGAAAAATGGTGTCTGTGCTGATTTTGACTATGCTTGTCTTGTCCATCTACACCTGTGTGAGTATTGTAATGCTTTGGACCAATCAGGTGCGCTGCCTGCAGTAGATAGAATCTGAGCACGGAACCTTCACGTGCAGTCACAATGAGCCTTTGGCCATTGTCTCCGGAACTCTCACGTGTCACAATGGGCTCTTGGCCTATAACAGGCAGTGAAAAATGGCCGCCGTCTTCAGTCTGCTGCTGGTGCAGCAGCAGACCACATGGCAGGGGGGGTCTGTGCCCAGCTTCAGGAGAGTTGGGAAGACAACTGCTCGCCTGTCTGTTTTTTGAATTTCCCACTCAGTTACTGCACACTTTAGAGCAAAAGGGGGATGGAGGGTGTGTTAAAATAGGTGGAGATATGCAGATTCAAAACGCGTTGTGCACAGCTTGAACACACACACATACACAGTAGAACTGTCATTGAGAAGGCCTCCAGAGCTTCTAGAAATGCCTTCCCCTTGGCAATTTTTGCTCTCTCTCCACAATGGGTGTCGGTTTTAGGCCTTGGTGCGGCAGAAGTGGCAAACCATTTCTGGTTATCTCTTCTCTGCCTTTCGCAACCGTCGTCGTCGCCGCCGCTCAAGATCAAGTGTAGTATCTGATACGTCCCCTATTTGGGGACCAGTTGGGGGCTTTGCTTTCACCTATGTATGTCAAACATTGTATTGCATTCAATATGCAATCAATCAATGTGTCTTTACTGGTTGCAACAGGTGTGTTAAGATGTAGGCCTGTATTAGGCCTTTGTTACAGTGTTGCAAATATACTGTGCCATCTACAAAATTAGGCCCCGGCTGTCAGTACTGTTTAAATTGAAGTATCCAATGAGTAGCTCTGCCATATATACCACTTTTCTGACTGCATGAATTCTTTTGTGAAACATTGTCTCCCTCTTGTGGACCACCGAATTTTAAATGTGGTGTATTATATGTATTTAAAAAAAAAGGAAAAATGGTGTCTGTGCTGATTTTGACTATGCTTGTCTTGTCCATCTACACCTGTGTGAGTATTGTAATGCTTTGGACCAATCAGGTGCGCTGCCTGCAGTAGATAGAATCTGAGCACGGAACCTTCACGTGCAGTCACAATGAGCCTTTGGCCATTGTCTCCGGAACTCTCACGTGTCACAATGGGCTCTTGGCCTATAACAGGCAGTGAAAAATGGCCGCCGTCTTCAGTCTGCTGCTGGTGCAGCAGCAGACCACATGGCAGGGGGGGTCTGTGCCCAGCTTCAGGAGAGTTGGGAAGACAACTGCTCGCCTGTCTGTTTTTTGAATTTCCCACTCAGTTACTGCACACTTTAGAGCAAAAGGGGGATGGAGGGTGTGTTAAAATAGGTGGAGATATGCAGATTCAAAACGCGTTGTGCACAGCTTGAACACACACACATACACAGTAGAACTGTCATTGAGAAGGCCTCCAGAGCTTCTAGAAATGCCTTCCCCTTGGCAATTTTTGCTCTCTCCACAATGGGTGTCGGTTTTAGGCCTTGGTGCGGCAGAAGTGGCAAACCATTTCTGGTTATCTCTCCTCTGCCTTTCGCATCCGTCATCGTCGCCGCCGCTCAAGATCAAGTGTAGTATCTGATACGTCCCGTATTTGGGGACCAGTTGGGGGCTTTGCTTTCACCTATGTATGTCAAACATTGTATTGCATTCAATATGCAATCAATCAATGTGTCTTTACTGGTTGCAACAGGTGTGTTAAGATGTAGGCCTGTATTAGGCCTTTGTTACAGTGTTGCAAATATACTGTGCCATCTACAAAATTAGGCCCCGGCTGTCAGTACTGTTTAAATTGAAGTATCCAATGAGTAGCTCTGCCATATATACCACTTTTCTGACGGCATGAATTCTTTTGTGAAACATTGTTTCCCTCTTGTGGACCACCGAATTTTAAATGTGGTGTATTATATGTATTTAAAAAAAAGGAAAAATGGTGTCTGTGCTGATCTTGACTATGCTTGTCTTGTCCATCTACACCTGTGTGAGTATTGTAATGCTTTGGACCAATCAAGTGCGCTGCCTGCAGTAGATAGAATCTGAGCACGGAACCTTCACGTGCAGTCACAATGAGCCTTTGACCATTGTCTCCGGAACTCTCACGTGTCACAATGGGCTCTTGGCCTATAACAGGCAGTGAAAAATGGCCGCCGTCTTCAGTCTGCTGCTGGTGCAGCAGCAGACCACATGGCAGGGGGGGTCTGTGCCCAGCTTCAGGAGAGTTGGGAAGACAACTGCTCGCCTGTCTGTTTTTTGAATTTCCCACTCAGTTACTGCACACTTTAGAGCAAAAGGGGGATGGAGGGTGTGTTAAAATAGGTGGAGATATGCAGATTCAAAACGCGTTGTGCACAGCTTGAACACACACACATACACAGTAGAACTGTCATTGAGAAGGCCTCCAGAGCTTCTAGAAATGCCTTCCCCTTGGCAATTTTTGCTCTCTCTCCACAATGGGTGTCGGTTTTAGGCCTTGGTGCGGCAGAAGTGGCAAACCATTTCTGGTTATCTCTCCTTTGCCTTTCGCATCCGTCGTCGTCGCCGCCACTCAAGATCAAGTGTAGTATCTGATACGTCCCCTATTTGGGGACCAGTTGGGGGCTTTGCTTTCACCTAAGTATGTCAAACATTGTATTGCATTCAATATGCAATCAATCAATGTGTCTTTACTGGTTGCAACAGGTGTGTTAAGATGTAGGCCTGTATTAGGCCTTTGTTACAGTGTTGCAAATATACTGTGCCATCTACAAAATTAGGCCCCGGCTGTCAGTACTGTTTAAATTGAAGTATCCAATGAGTAGCTCTGCCATATATACCACTTTTCTGACGGCATGAATTCTTTTGTGAAACATTGTCTCCCTCTTGTGGACCACCGAATTTTAAATGTGGTGTATTATATGTATTTAAAAAAAAGGAAAAATGGTGTCTGTGCTGATCTTGACTATGCTTGTCTTGTCCATCTACACCTGTGTGAGTATTGTAATGCTTTGGACCAATCAGGTGCGCTGCCTGCAGTAGATAGAATCTGAGCACGGAACCTTCACGTGCAGTCACAATGAGCCTTTGGCCATTGTCTCCGGAACTCTCACGTGTCACAATGGGCTCTTGGCCTATAACAGGCAGTGAAAAATGGCCGCCGTCTTCAGTCTGCTGCTGGTGCAGCAGCAGACCACATGGCAGGGGGGGTCTGTGCCCAGCTTCAGGAGAGTTGGGAAGACAACTGCTCGCCTGTCTGTTTTTTGAATTTCCCACTCAGTTACTGCACACTTTAGAGCAAAAGGGGGATGGAGGGTGTGTTAAAATAGGTGGAGATATGCAGATTCAAAACGCGTTGTGCACAGCTTGAACACACACACATACACAGTAGAACTGTCATTGAGAAGGCCTCCAGAGCTTCTAGAAATGCCTTCCCCTTGGCAATTTTTGCTCTCTCCACAATGGGTGTCGGTTTTAGGCCTTGGTGCGGCAGAAGTGGCAAACCATTTCTGGTTATCTCTCCTCTGCCTTTCGCATCCGTCATCGTCGCCGCCGCTCAAGATCAAGTGTAGTATCTGATACGTCCCGTATTTGGGGACCAGTTGGGGGCTTTGCTTTCACCTATGTATGTCAAACATTGTATTGCATTCAATATGCAATCAATCAATGTGTCTTTACTGGTTGCAACAGGTGTGTTAAGATGTAGGCCTGTATTAGGCCTTTGTTACAGTGTTGCAAATATACTGTGCCATCTACAAAATTAGGCCCCGGCTGTCAGTACTGTTTAAATTGAAGTATCCAATGAGTAGCTCTGCCATATATACCACTTTTCTGACTGCATGAATTCTTTTGTGAAACATTGTCTCCCTCTTGTGGACCACCGAATTTTAAATGTGGTGTATTATATGTATTTAAAAAAAAAGGAAAAATGGTGTCTGTGCTGATTTTGACTATGCTTGTCTTGTCCATCTACACCTGTGTGAGTATTGTAATGCTTTGGACCAATCAGGTGCGCTGCCTGCAGTAGATAGAATCTGAGCACGGAACCTTCACGTGCAGTCACAATGAGCCTTTGGCCATTGTCTCCGGAACTCTCACGTGTCACAATGGGCTCTTGGCCTATAACAGGCAGTGAAAAATGGCCGCCGTCTTCAGTCTGCTGCTGGTGCAGCAGCAGACCACATGGCAGGGGGGGTCTGTGCCCAGCTTCAGGAGAGTTGGGAAGACAACTGCTCGCCTGTCTGTTTTTTGAATTTCCCACTCAGTTACTGCACACTTTAGAGCAAAAGGGGGATGGAGGGTGTGTTAAAATAGGTGGAGATATGCAGATTCAAAACGCGTTGTGCACAGCTTGAACACACACACATACACAGTAGAACTGTCATTGAGAAGGCCTCCAGAGCTTCTAGAAATGCCTTCCCCTTGGCAATTTTTGCTCTCTCCACAATGGGTGTCGGTTTTAGGCCTTGGTGCGGCAGAAGTGGCAAACCATTTCTGGTTATCTCTCCTCTGCCTTTCGCATCCGTCATCGTCGCCGCCGCTCAAGATCAAGTGTAGTATCTGATACGTCCCGTATTTGGGGACCAGTTGGGGGCTTTGCTTTCACCTATGTATGTCAAACATTGTATTGCATTCAATATGCAATCAATCAATGTGTCTTTACTGGTTGCAACAGGTGTGTTAAGATGTAGGCCTGTATTAGGCCTTTGTTACAGTGTTGCAAATATACTGTGCCATCTACAAAATTAGGCCCCGGCTGTCAGTACTGTTTAAATTGAAGTATCCAATGAGTAGCTCTGCCATATATACCACTTTTCTGACGGCATGAATTCTTTTGTGAAACATTGTTTCCCTCTTGTGGACCACCGAATTTTAAATGTGGTGTATTATATGTATTTAAAAAAAAGGAAAAATGGTGTCTGTGCTGATCTTGACTATGCTTGTCTTGTCCATCTACACCTGTGTGAGTATTGTAATGCTTTGGACCAATCAGGTGCGCTGCCTGCAGTAGATAGAATCTGAGCACGGAACCTTCACGTGCAGTCACAATGAGCCTTTGGCCATTGTCTCCGGAACTCTCACGTGTCACAATGGGCTCTTGGCCTATAACAGGCAGTGAAAAATGGCCGCCGTCTTCAGTCTGCTGCTGGTGCAGCAGCAGACCACATGGCAGGGGGGGTCTGTGCCCAGCTTCAGGAGAGTTGGGAAGACAACTGCTCGCCTGTCTGTTTTTTGAATTTCCCACTCAGTTACTGCACACTTTAGAGCAAAAGGGGGATGGAGGGTGTGTTAAAATAGGTGGAGATATGCAGATTCAAAACGCGTTGTGCACAGCTTGAACACACACACATACACAGTAGAACTGTCATTGAGAAGGCCTCCAGAGCTTCTAGAAATGCCTTCCCCTTGGCAATTTTTGCTCTCTCTCCACAATGGGTGTCGGTTTTAGGCCTTGGTGCGGCAGAAGTGGCAAACCATTTCTGGTTATCTCTCCTCTGCCTTTCGCATCCGTCGTCGTCGCCGCCGCTCAAGATCAAGTGTAGTATCTGATACGTCCCGTATTTGGGGACGAGTTGGGGGCTTTGCTTTCACCTATGTATGTCAAACATTGTATTGCATTCAATATGCAATCAATCAATGTGTCTTTACTGGTTGCAACAGGTGTGTTAAGATGTAGGCCTGTATTAGGCCTTTGTTACAGTGTTGCAAATATACTGTGCCATCTACAAAATTAGGCCCCGGCTGTCAGTACTGTTTAAATTGAAGTATCCAATGAGTAGCTCTGCCATATATACCACTTTTCTGACGGCATGAATTCTTTTGTGAAACATTGTCTCCCTCTTGTGGACCACCGAATTTTAAATGTGGTGTATTATATGTATTTAAAAAAAAGGAAAAATGGTGTCTGTGCTGATCTTGACTATGCTTGTCTTGTCCATCTACACCTGTGTGAGTATTGTAATGCTTTGGACCAATCAGGTGCGCTGCCTGCAGTAGATAGAATCTGAGCACGGAACCTTCACGTGCAGTCACAATGAGCCTTTGGCCATTGTCTCCGGAACTCTCACGTGTCACAATGGGCTCTTGGCCTATAACAGGCAGTGAAAAATGGCCGCCGTCTTCAGTCTGCTGCTGGTGCAGCAGCAGACCACATGGCAGGGGGGGTCTGTGCCCAGCTTCAGGAGAGTTGGGAAGACAACTGCTCGCCTGTCTGTTTTTTGAATTTCCCACTCAGTTACTGCACACTTTAGAGCAAAAGGGGGATGGAGGGTGTGTTAAAATAGGTGGAGATATGCAGATTCAAAACGCGTTGTGCACAGCTTGAACACACACACATACACAGTAGAACTGTCATTGAGAAGGCCTCCAGAGCTTCTAGAAATGCCTTCCCCTTGGCAATTTTTGCTCTCTCTCCACAATGGGTGTCGGTTTTAGGCCTTGGTGCGGCAGAAGTGGCAAACCATTTCTGGTTATCTCTCCTCTGCCTTTCGCATCCGTCGTCGTCGCCGCCGCTCAAGATCAAGTGTAGTATCTGATACGTCCCGTATTTGGGGACGAGTTGGGGGCTTTGCTTTCACCTATGTATATCAAACATTGTATTGCATTCAATATGCAATCAATCAATGTGTCTTTACTGGTTGCAACAGGTGTGTTAAGATGTAGGCCTGTATTAGGCCTTTGTTACAGTGTTGCAAATATACTGTGCCATCTACAAAATTAGGCCCCGGCTGTCAGTACTGTTTAAATTGAAGTATCCAATGAGTAGCTCTGCCATATATACCACTTTTCTGACTGCATGAATTCTTTTGTGAAACATTGTCTCCCTCTTGTGGACCACCGAATTTTAAATGTGGTGTATTATATGTATTTAAAAAAAAAGGAAAAATGGTGTCTGTGCTGATTTTGACTATGCTTGTCTTGTCCATCTACACCTGTGTGAGTATTGTAATGCTTTGGACCAATCAGGTGCGCTGCCTGCAGTAGATAGAATCTGAGCACGGAACCTTCACGTGCAGTCACAATGAGCCTTTGGCCATTGTCTCCGGAACTCTCACGTGTCACAATGGGCTCTTGGCCTATAACAGGCAGTGAAAAATGGCCGCCGTCTTCAGTCTGCTGCTGGTGCAGCAGCAGACCACATGGCAGGGGGGGTCTGTGCCCAGCTTCAGGAGAGTTGGGAAGACAACTGCTCGCCTGTCTGTTTTTTGAATTTCCCACTCAGTTACTGCACACTTTAGAGCAAAAGGGGGATGGAGGGTGTGTTAAAATAGGTGGAGATATGCAGATTCAAAACGCGTTGTGCACAGCTTGAACACACACACATACACAGTAGAACTGTAATTGAGAAGGCCTCCAGAGCTTCTAGAAATGCCTTCCCCTTGGCAATTTTTGCTCTCTCTCCACAATGGGTGTCGGTTTTAGGCCTTGGTGCGGCAGAAGTGGCAAACCATTTCTGGTTATCTCTTCTCTGCCTTTCGCAACCGTCGTCGTCGCCGCCGCTCAAGATCAAGTGTAGTATCTGATACGTCCCCTATTTGGGGACCAGTTGGGGGCTTTGCTTTCACCTATGTATGTCAAACATTGTATTGCATTCAATATGCAATCAATCAATGTGTCTTTACTGGTTGCAACAGGTGTGTTAAGATGTAGGCCTGTATTAGGCCTTTGTTACAGTGTTGCAAATATACTGTGCCATCTACAAAATTAGGCCCCGGCTGTCAGTACTGTTTAAATTGAAGTATCCAATGAGTAGCTCTGCCATATATACCACTTTTCTGACTGCATGAATTCTTTTGTGAAACATTGTCTCCCTCTTGTGGACCACCGAATTTTAAATGTGGTGTATTATATGTATTTAAAAAAAAAGGAAAAATGGTGTCTGTGCTGATTTTGACTATGCTTGTCTTGTCCATCTACACCTGTGTGAGTATTGTAATGCTTTGGACCAATCAGGTGCGCTGCCTGCAGTAGATAGAATCTGAGCACGGAACCTTCACGTGCAGTCACAATGAGCCTTTGGCCATTGTCTCCGGAACTCTCACGTGTCACAATGGGCTCTTGGCCTATAACAGGCAGTGAAAAATGGCCGCCGTCTTCAGTCTGCTGCTGGTGCAGCAGCAGACCACATGGCAGGGGGGGTCTGTGCCCAGCTTCAGGAGAGTTGGGAAGACAACTGCTCGCCTGTCTGTTTTTTGAATTTCCCACTCAGTTACTGCACACTTTAGAGCAAAAGGGGGATGGAGGGTGTGTTAAAATAGGTGGAGATATGCAGATTCAAAACGCGTTGTGCACAGCTTGAACACACACACATACACAGTAGAACTGTCATTGAGAAGGCCTCCAGAGCTTCTAGAAATGCCTTCCCCTTGGCAATTTTTGCTCTCTCCACAATGGGTGTCGGTTTTAGGCCTTGGTGCGGCAGAAGTGGCAAACCATTTCTGGTTATCTCTCCTCTGCCTTTCGCATCCGTCATCGTCGCCGCCGCTCAAGATCAAGTGTAGTATCTGATACGTCCCGTATTTGGGGACCAGTTGGGGGCTTTGCTTTCACCTATGTATGTCAAACATTGTATTGCATTCAATATGCAATCAATCAATGTGTCTTTACTGGTTGCAACAGGTGTGTTAAGATGTAGGCCTGTATTAGGCCTTTGTTACAGTGTTGCAAATATACTGTGCCATCTACAAAATTAGGCCCCGGCTGTCAGTACTGTTTAAATTGAAGTATCCAATGAGTAGCTCTGCCATATATACCACTTTTCTGACGGCATGAATTCTTTTGTGAAACATTGTCTCCCTCTTGTGGACCACCGAATTTTAAATGTGGTGTATTATATGTATTTAAAAAAAAGGAAAAATGGTGTCTGTGCTGATCTTGACTATGCTTGTCTTGTCCATCTACACCTGTGTGAGTATTGTAATGCTTTGGACCAATCAGGTGCGCTGCCTGCAGTAGATAGAATCTGAGCACGGAACCTTCACGTGCAGTCACAATGAGCCTTTGGCCATTGTCTCCGGAACTCTCACGTGTCACAATGGGCTCTTGGCCTATAACAGGCAGTGAAAAATGGCCGCCGTCTTCAGTCTGCTGCTGGTGCAGCAGCAGACCACATGGCAGGGGGGGTCTGTGCCCAGCTTCAGGAGAGTTGGGAAGACAACTGCTCGCCTGTCTGTTTTTTGAATTTCCCACTCAGTTACTGCACACTTTAGAGCAAAAGGGGGATGGAGGGTGTGTTAAAATAGGTGGAGATATGCAGATTCAAAACGCGTTGTGCACAGCTTGAACACACACACATACACAGTAGAACTGTCATTGAGAAGGCCTCCAGAGCTTCTAGAAATGCCTTCCCCTTGGCAATTTTTGCTCTCTCTCCACAATGGGTGTCGGTTTTAGGCCTTGGTGCGGCAGAAGTGGCAAACCATTTCTGGTTATCTCTCCTCTGCCTTTCGCATCCGTCGTCGTCGCCGCCGCTCAAGATCAAGTGTAGTATCTGATACGTCCCGTATTTGGGGACGAGTTGGGGGCTTTGCTTTCACCTATGTATATCAAACATTGTATTGCATTCAATATGCAATCAATCAATGTGTCTTTACTGGTTGCAACAGGTGTGTTAAGATGTAGGCCTGTATTAGGCCTTTGTTACAGTGTTGCAAATATACTGTGCCATCTACAAAATTAGGCCCCGGCTGTCAGTACTGTTTAAATTGAAGTATCCAATGAGTAGCTCTGCCATATATACCACTTTTCTGACTGCATGAATTCTTTTGTGAAACATTGTCTCCCTCTTGTGGACCACCGAATTTTAAATGTGGTGTATTATATGTATTTAAAAAAAAAGGAAAAATGGTGTCTGTGCTGATTTTGACTATGCTTGTCTTGTCCATCTACACCTGTGTGAGTATTGTAATGCTTTGGACCAATCAGGTGCGCTGCCTGCAGTAGATAGAATCTGAGCACGGAACCTTCACGTGCAGTCACAATGAGCCTTTGGCCATTGTCTCCGGAACTCTCACGTGTCACAATGGGCTCTTGGCCTATAACAGGCAGTGAAAAATGGCCGCCGTCTTCAGTCTGCTGCTGGTGCAGCAGCAGACCACATGGCAGGGGGGGTCTGTGCCCAGCTTCAGGAGAGTTGGGAAGACAACTGCTCGCCTGTCTGTTTTTTGAATTTCCCACTCAGTTACTGCACACTTTAGAGCAAAAGGGGGATGGAGGGTGTGTTAAAATAGGTGGAGATATGCAGATTCAAAACGCGTTGTGCACAGCTTGAACACACACACATACACAGTAGAACTGTCATTGAGAAGGCCTCCAGAGCTTCTAGAAATGCCTTCCCCTTGGCAATTTTTGCTCTCTCTCCACAATGGGTGTCGGTTTTAGGCCTTGGTGCGGCAGAAGTGGCAAACCATTTCTGGTTATCTCTTCTCTGCCTTTCGCAACCGTCGTCGTCGCCGCCGCTCAAGATCAAGTGTAGTATCTGATACGTCCCCTATTTGGGGACCAGTTGGGGGCTTTGCTTTCACCTATGTATGTCAAACATTGTATTGCATTCAATATGCAATCAATCAATGTGTCTTTACTGGTTGCAACAGGTGTGTTAAGATGTAGGCCTGTATTAGGCCTTTGTTACAGTGTTGCAAATATACTGTGCCATCTACAAAATTAGGCCCCGGCTGTCAGTACTGTTTAAATTGAAGTATCCAATGAGTAGCTCTGCCATATATACCACTTTTCTGACTGCATGAATTCTTTTGTGAAACATTGTCTCCCTCTTGTGGACCACCGAATTTTAAATGTGGTGTATTATATGTATTTAAAAAAAAAGGAAAAATGGTGTCTGTGCTGATTTTGACTATGCTTGTCTTGTCCATCTACACCTGTGTGAGTATTGTAATGCTTTGGACCAATCAGGTGCGCTGCCTGCAGTAGATAGAATCTGAGCACGGAACCTTCACGTGCAGTCACAATGAGCCTTTGGCCATTGTCTCCGGAACTCTCACGTGTCACAATGGGCTCTTGGCCTATAACAGGCAGTGAAAAATGGCCGCCGTCTTCAGTCTGCTGCTGGTGCAGCAGCAGACCACATGGCAGGGGGGGTCTGTGCCCAGCTTCAGGAGAGTTGGGAAGACAACTGCTCGCCTGTCTGTTTTTTGAATTTCCCACTCAGTTACTGCACACTTTAGAGCAAAAGGGGGATGGAGGGTGTGTTAAAATAGGTGGAGATATGCAGATTCAAAACGCGTTGTGCACAGCTTGAACACACACACATACACAGTAGAACTGTCATTGAGAAGGCCTCCAGAGCTTCTAGAAATGCCTTCCCCTTGGCAATTTTTGCTCTCTCCACAATGGGTGTCGGTTTTAGGCCTTGGTGCGGCAGAAGTGGCAAACCATTTCTGGTTATCTCTCCTCTGCCTTTCGCATCCGTCATCGTCGCCGCCGCTCAAGATCAAGTGTAGTATCTGATACGTCCCGTATTTGGGGACCAGTTGGGGGCTTTGCTTTCACCTATGTATGTCAAACATTGTATTGCATTCAATATGCAATCAATCAATGTGTCTTTACTGGTTGCAACAGGTGTGTTAAGATGTAGGCCTGTATTAGGCCTTTGTTACAGTGTTGCAAATATACTGTGCCATCTACAAAATTAGGCCCCGGCTGTCAGTACTGTTTAAATTGAAGTATCCAATGAGTAGCTCTGCCATATATACCACTTTTCTGACGGCATGAATTCTTTTGTGAAACATTGTCTCCCTCTTGTGGACCACCGAATTTTAAATGTGGTATATTATATGTATTTAAAAAAAAAGGAAAAATGGTGTCTGTGCTGATTTTGACTATGCTTGTCTTGTCCATCTACACCTGTGTGAGTATTGTAATGCTTTGGACCAATCAGGTGCGCTGCCTGCAGTAGATAGAATCTGAGCACGGAACCTTCACGTGCAGTCACAATGAGCCTTTGGCCATTGTCTCCGGAACTCTCACGTGTCACAATGGGCTCTTGGCCTATAACAGGCAGTGAAAAATGGCCGCCGTCTTCAGTCTGCTGCTGGTGCAGCAGCAGACCACATGGCAGGGGGGGTCTGTGCCCAGCTTCAGGAGAGTTGGGAAGACAACTGCTCGCCTGTCTGTTTTTTGAATTTCCCACTCAGTTACTGCACACTTTAGAGCAAAAGGGGGATGGAGGGTGTGTTAAAATAGGTGGAGATATGCAGATTCAAAACGCGTTGTGCACAGCTTGAACACACACACATACACAGTAGAACTGTCATTGAGAAGGCCTCCAGAGCTTCTAGAAATGCCTTCCCCTTGGCAATTTTTGCTCTCTCTCCACAATGGGTGTCGGTTTTAGGCCTTGGTGCGGCAGAAGTGGCAAACCATTTCTGGTTATCTCTTCTCTGCCTTTCGCAACCGTCGTCGTCGCCGCCGCTCAAGATCAAGTGTAGTATCTGATACGTCCCCTATTTGGGGACCAGTTGGGGGCTTTGCTTTCACCTATGTATGTCAAACATTGTATTGCATTCAATATGCAATCAATCAATGTGTCTTTACTGGTTGCAACAGGTGTGTTAAGATGTAGGCCTGTATTAGGCCTTTGTTACAGTGTTGCAAATATACTGTGCCATCTACAAAATTAGGCCCCGGCTGTCAGTACTGTTTAAATTGAAGTATCCAATGAGTAGCTCTGCCATATATACCACTTTTCTGACTGCATGAATTCTTTTGTGAAACATTGTCTCCCTCTTGTGGACCACCGAATTTTAAATGTGGTGTATTATATGTATTTAAAAAAAAAGGAAAAATGGTGTCTGTGCTGATTTTGACTATGCTTGTCTTGTCCATCTACACCTGTGTGAGTATTGTAATGCTTTGGACCAATCAGGTGCGCTGCCTGCAGTAGATAGAATCTGAGCACGGAACCTTCACGTGCAGTCACAATGAGCCTTTGGCCATTGTCTCCGGAACTCTCACGTGTCACAATGGGCTCTTGGCCTATAACAGGCAGTGAAAAATGGCCGCCGTCTTCAGTCTGCTGCTGGTGCAGCAGCAGACCACATGGCAGGGGGGGTCTGTGCCCAGCTTCAGGAGAGTTGGGAAGACAACTGCTCGCCTGTCTGTTTTTTGAATTTCCCACTCAGTTACTGCACACTTTAGAGCAAAAGGGGGATGGAGGGTGTGTTAAAATAGGTGGAGATATGCAGATTCAAAACGCGTTGTGCACAGCTTGAACACACACACATACACAGTAGAACTGTCATTGAGAAGGCCTCCAGAGCTTCTAGAAATGCCTTCCCCTTGGCAATTTTTGCTCTCTCCACAATGGGTGTCGGTTTTAGGCCTTGGTGCGGCAGAAGTGGCAAACCATTTCTGGTTATCTCTCCTCTGCCTTTCGCATCCGTCATCGTCGCCGCCGCTCAAGATCAAGTGTAGTATCTGATACGTCCCGTATTTGGGGACCAGTTGGGGGCTTTGCTTTCACCTATGTATGTCAAACATTGTATTGCATTCAATATGCAATCAATCAATGTGTCTTTACTGGTTGCAACAGGTGTGTTAAGATGTAGGCCTGTATTAGGCCTTTGTTACAGTGTTGCAAATATACTGTGCCATCTACAAAATTAGGCCCCGGCTGTCAGTACTGTTTAAATTGAAGTATCCAATGAGTAGCTCTGCCATATATACCACTTTTCTGACGGCATGAATTCTTTTGTGAAACATTGTCTCCCTCTTGTGGACCACCGAATTTTAAATGTGGTATATTATATGTATTTAAAAAAAAAGGAAAAATGGTGTCTGTGCTGATTTTGACTATGCTTGTCTTGTCCATCTACACCTGTGTGAGTATTGTAATGCTTTGGACCAATCAGGTGCGCTGCCTGCAGTAGATAGAATCTGAGCACGGAACCTTCACGTGCAGTCACAATGAGCCTTTGGCCATTGTCTCCGGAACTCTCACGTGTCACAATGGGCTCTTGGCCTATAACAGGCAGTGAAAAATGGCCGCCGTCTTCAGTCTGCTGCTGGTGCAGCAGCAGACCACATGGCAGGGGGGGTCTGTGCCCAGCTTCAGGAGAGTTGGGAAGACAACTGCTCGCCTGTCTGTTTTTTGAATTTCCCACTCAGTTACTGCACACTTTAGAGCAAAAGGGGGATGGAGGGTGTGTTAAAATAGGTGGAGATATGCAGATTCAAAACGCGTTGTGCACAGCTTGAACACACACACATACACAGTAGAACTGTCATTGAGAAGGCCTCCAGAGCTTCTAGAAATGCCTTCCCCTTGGCAATTTTTGCTCTCTCTCCACAATGGGTGTCGGTTTTAGGCCTTGGTGCGGCAGAAGTGGCAAACCATTTCTGGTTATCTCTTCTCTGCCTTTCGCAACCGTCGTCGTCGCCGCCGCTCAAGATCAAGTGTAGTATCTGATACGTCCCCTATTTGGGGACCAGTTGGGGGCTTTGCTTTCACCTATGTATGTCAAACATTGTATTGCATTCAATATGCAATCAATCAATGTGTCTTTACTGGTTGCAACAGGTGTGTTAAGATGTAGGCCTGTATTAGGCCTTTGTTACAGTGTTGCAAATATACTGTGCCATCTACAAAATTAGGCCCCGGCTGTCAGTACTGTTTAAATTGAAGTATCCAATGAGTAGCTCTGCCATATATACCACTTTTCTGACTGCATGAATTCTTTTGTGAAACATTGTCTCCCTCTTGTGGACCACCGAATTTTAAATGTGGTGTATTATATGTATTTAAAAAAAAAGGAAAAATGGTGTCTGTGCTGATTTTGACTATGCTTGTCTTGTCCATCTACACCTGTGTGAGTATTGTAATGCTTTGGACCAATCAGGTGCGCTGCCTGCAGTAGATAGAATCTGAGCACGGAACCTTCACGTGCAGTCACAATGAGCCTTTGGCCATTGTCTCCGGAACTCTCACGTGTCACAATGGGCTCTTGGCCTATAACAGGCAGTGAAAAATGGCCGCCGTCTTCAGTCTGCTGCTGGTGCAGCAGCAGACCACATGGCAGGGGGGGTCTGTGCCCAGCTTCAGGAGAGTTGGGAAGACAACTGCTCGCCTGTCTGTTTTTTGAATTTCCCACTCAGTTACTGCACACTTTAGAGCAAAAGGGGGATGGAGGGTGTGTTAAAATAGGTGGAGATATGCAGATTCAAAACGCGTTGTGCACAGCTTGAACACACACACATACACAGTAGAACTGTCATTGAGAAGGCCTCCAGAGCTTCTAGAAATGCCTTCCCCTTGGCAATTTTTGCTCTCTCCACAATGGGTGTCGGTTTTAGGCCTTGGTGCGGCAGAAGTGGCAAACCATTTCTGGTTATCTCTCCTCTGCCTTTCGCATCCGTCATCGTCGCCGCCGCTCAAGATCAAGTGTAGTATCTGATACGTCCCGTATTTGGGGACCAGTTGGGGGCTTTGCTTTCACCTATGTATGTCAAACATTGTATTGCATTCAATATGCAATCAATCAATGTGTCTTTACTGGTTGCAACAGGTGTGTTAAGATGTAGGCCTGTATTAGGCCTTTGTTACAGTGTTGCAAATATACTGTGCCATCTACAAAATTAGGCCCCGGCTGTCAGTACTGTTTAAATTGAAGTATCCAATGAGTAGCTCTGCCATATATACCACTTTTCTGACGGCATGAATTCTTTTGTGAAACATTGTCTCCCTCTTGTGGACCACCGAATTTTAAATGTGGTGTATTATATGTATTTAAAAAAAAAGGAAAAATGGTGTCTGTGCTGATTTTGACTATGCTTGTCTTGTCCATCTACACCTGTGTGAGTATTGTAATGCTTTGGACCAATCAGGTGCGCTGCCTGCAGTAGATAGAATCTGAGCACGGAACCTTCACGTGCAGTCACAATGAGCCTTTGGCCATTGTCTCCGGAACTCTCACGTGTCACAATGGGCTCTTGGCCTATAACAGGCAGTGAAAAATGGCCGCCGTCTTCAGTCTGCTGCTGGTGCAGCAGCAGACCACATGGCAGGGGGGGTCTGTGCCCAGCTTCAGGAGAGTTGGGAAGACAACTGCTCGCCTGTCTGTTTTTTGAATTTCCCACTCAGTTACTGCACACTTTAGAGCAAAAGGGGGATGGAGGGTGTGTTAAAATAGGTGGAGATATGCAGATTCAAAACGCGTTGTGCACAGCTTGAACACACACACATACACAGTAGAACTGTCATTGAGAAGGCCTCCAGAGCTTCTAGAAATGCCTTCCCCTTGGCAATTTTTGCTCTCTCTCCACAATGGGTGTCGGTTTTAGGCCTTGGTGCGGCAGAAGTGGCAAACCATTTCTGGTTATCTCTTCTCTGCCTTTCGCAACCGTCGTCGTCGCCGCCGCTCAAGATCAAGTGTAGTATCTGATACGTCCCCTATTTGGGGACCAGTTGGGGGCTTTGCTTTCACCTATGTATGTCAAACATTGTATTGCATTCAATATGCAATCAATCAATGTGTCTTTACTGGTTGCAACAGGTGTGTTAAGATGTAGGCCTGTATTAGGCCTTTGTTACAGTGTTGCAAATATACTGTGCCATCTACAAAATTAGGCCCCGGCTGTCAGTACTGTTTAAATTGAAGTATCCAATGAGTAGCTCTGCCATATATACCACTTTTCTGACGGCATGAATTCTTTTGTGAAACATTGTCTCCCTCTTGTGGACCACCGAATTTTAAATGTGGTGTATTATATGTATTTAAAAAAAAAGGAAAAATGGTGTCTGTGCTGATTTTGACTATGCTTGTCTTGTCCATCTACACCTGTGTGAGTATTGTAATGCTTTGGACCAATCAGGTGCGCTGCCTGCAGTAGATAGAATCTGAGCACGGAACCTTCACGTGCAGTCACAATGAGCCTTTGGCCATTGTCTCCGGAACTCTCACGTGTCACAATGGGCTCTTGGCCTATAACAGGCAGTGAAAAATGGCCGCCGTCTTCAGTCTGCTGCTGGTGCAGCAGCAGACCACATGGCAGGGGGGGTCTGTGCCCAGCTTCAGGAGAGTTGGGAAGACAACTGCTCGCCTGTCTGTTTTTTGAATTTCCCACTCAGTTACTGCACACTTTAGAGCAAAAGGGGGATGGAGGGTGTGTTAAAATAGGTGGAGATATGCAGATTCAAAACGCGTTGTGCACAGCTTGAACACACACACATACACAGTAGAACTGTCATTGAGAAGGCCTCCAGAGCTTCTAGAAATGCCTTCCCCTTGGCAATTTTTGCTCTCTCTCCACAATGGGTGTCGGTTTTAGGCCTTGGTGCGGCAGAAGTGGCAAACCATTTCTGGTTATCTCTTCTCTGCCTTTCGCAACCGTCGTCGTCGCCGCCGCTCAAGATCAAGTGTAGTATCTGATACGTCCCCTATTTGGGGACCAGTTGGGGGCTTTGCTTTCACCTATGTATGTCAAACATTGTATTGCATTCAATATGCAATCAATCAATGTGTCTTTACTGGTTGCAACAGGTGTGTTAAGATGTAGGCCTGTATTAGGCCTTTGTTACAGTGTTGCAAATATACTGTGCCATCTACAAAATTAGGCCCCGGCTGTCAGTACTGTTTAAATTGAAGTATCCAATGAGTAGCTCTGCCATATATACCACTTTTCTGACTGCATGAATTCTTTTGTGAAACATTGTCTCCCTCTTGTGGACCACCGAATTTTAAATGTGGTGTATTATATGTATTTAAAAAAAAAGGAAAAATGGTGTCTGTGCTGATTTTGACTATGCTTGTCTTGTCCATCTACACCTGTGTGAGTATTGTAATGCTTTGGACCAATCAGGTGCGCTGCCTGCAGTAGATAGAATCTGAGCACGGAACCTTCACGTGCAGTCACAATGAGCCTTTGGCCATTGTCTCCGGAACTCTCACGTGTCACAATGGGCTCTTGGCCTATAACAGGCAGTGAAAAATGGCCGCCGTCTTCAGTCTGCTGCTGGTGCAGCAGCAGACCACATGGCAGGGGGGGTCTGTGCCCAGCTTCAGGAGAGTTGGGAAGACAACTGCTCGCCTGTCTGTTTTTTGAATTTCCCACTCAGTTACTGCACACTTTAGAGCAAAAGGGGGATGGAGGGTGTGTTAAAATAGGTGGAGATATGCAGATTCAAAACGCGTTGTGCACAGCTTGAACACACACACATACACAGTAGAACTGTCATTGAGAAGGCCTCCAGAGCTTCTAGAAATGCCTTCCCCTTGGCAATTTTTGCTCTCTCCACAATGGGTGTCGGTTTTAGGCCTTGGTGCGGCAGAAGTGGCAAACCATTTCTGGTTATCTCTCCTCTGCCTTTCGCATCCGTCATCGTCGCCGCCGCTCAAGATCAAGTGTAGTATCTGATACGTCCCGTATTTGGGGACCAGTTGGGGGCTTTGCTTTCACCTATGTATGTCAAACATTGTATTGCATTCAATATGCAATCAATCAATGTGTCTTTACTGGTTGCAACAGGTGTGTTAAGATGTAGGCCTGTATTAGGCCTTTGTTACAGTGTTGCAAATATACTGTGCCATCTACAAAATTAGGCCCCGGCTGTCAGTACTGTTTAAATTGAAGTATCCAATGAGTAGCTCTGCCATATATACCACTTTTCTGACGGCATGAATTCTTTTGTGAAACATTGTCTCCCTCTTGTGGACCACCGAATTTTAAATGTGGTGTATTATATGTATTTAAAAAAAAAGGAAAAATGGTGTCTGTGCTGATTTTGACTATGCTTGTCTTGTCCATCTACACCTGTGTGAGTATTGTAATGCTTTGGACCAATCAGGTGCGCTGCCTGCAGTAGATAGAATCTGAGCACGGAACCTTCACGTGCAGTCACAATGAGCCTTTGGCCATTGTCTCCGGAACTCTCACGTGTCACAATGGGCTCTTGGCCTATAACAGGCAGTGAAAAATGGCCGCCGTCTTCAGTCTGCTGCTGGTGCAGCAGCAGACCACATGGCAGGGGGGGTCTGTGCCCAGCTTCAGGAGAGTTGGGAAGACAACTGCTCGCCTGTCTGTTTTTTGAATTTCCCACTCAGTTACTGCACACTTTAGAGCAAAAGGGGGATGGAGGGTGTGTTAAAATAGGTGGAGATATGCAGATTCAAAACGCGTTGTGCACAGCTTGAACACACACACATACACAGTAGAACTGTCATTGAGAAGGCCTCCAGAGCTTCTAGAAATGCCTTCCCCTTGGCAATTTTTGCTCTCTCTCCACAATGGGTGTCGGTTTTAGGCCTTGGTGCGGCAGAAGTGGCAAACCATTTCTGGTTATCTCTTCTCTGCCTTTCGCAACCGTCGTCGTCGCCGCCGCTCAAGATCAAGTGTAGTATCTGATACGTCCCCTATTTGGGGACCAGTTGGGGGCTTTGCTTTCACCTATGTATGTCAAACATTGTATTGCATTCAATATGCAATCAATCAATGTGTCTTTACTGGTTGCAACAGGTGTGTTAAGATGTAGGCCTGTATTAGGCCTTTGTTACAGTGTTGCAAATATACTGTGCCATCTACAAAATTAGGCCCCGGCTGTCAGTACTGTTTAAATTGAAGTATCCAATGAGTAGCTCTGCCATATATACCACTTTTCTGACGGCATGAATTCTTTTGTGAAACATTGTCTCCCTCTTGTGGACCACCGAATTTTAAATGTGGTGTATTATATGTATTTAAAAAAAAAGGAAAAATGGTGTCTGTGCTGATTTTGACTATGCTTGTCTTGTCCATCTACACCTGTGTGAGTATTGTAATGCTTTGGACCAATCAGGTGCGCTGCCTGCAGTAGATAGAATCTGAGCACGGAACCTTCACGTGCAGTCACAATGAGCCTTTGGCCATTGTCTCCGGAACTCTCACGTGTCACAATGGGCTCTTGGCCTATAACAGGCAGTGAAAAATGGCCGCCGTCTTCAGTCTGCTGCTGGTGCAGCAGCAGACCACATGGCAGGGGGGGTCTGTGCCCAGCTTCAGGAGAGTTGGGAAGACAACTGCTCGCCTGTCTGTTTTTTGAATTTCCCACTCAGTTACTGCACACTTTAGAGCAAAAGGGGGATGGAGGGTGTGTTAAAATAGGTGGAGATATGCAGATTCAAAACGCGTTGTGCACAGCTTGAACACACACACATACACAGTAGAACTGTCATTGAGAAGGCCTCCAGAGCTTCTAGAAATGCCTTCCCCTTGGCAATTTTTGCTCTCTCTCCACAATGGGTGTCGGTTTTAGGCCTTGGTGCGGCAGAAGTGGCAAACCATTTCTGGTTATCTCTCCTCTGCCTTTCGCATCCGTCGTCGTCGCCGCCGCTCAAGATCAAGTGTAGTATCTGATACGTCCCGTATTTGGGGACGAGTTGGGGGCTTTGCTTTCACCTATGTATATCAAACATTGTATTGCATTCAATATGCAATCAATCAATGTGTCTTTACTGGTTGCAACAGGTGTGTTAAGATGTAGGCCTGTATTAGGCCTTTGTTACAGTGTTGCAAATATACTGTGCCATCTACAAAATTAGGCCCCGGCTGTCAGTACTGTTTAAATTGAAGTATCCAATGAGTAGCTCTGCCATATATACCACTTTTCTGACTGCATGAATTCTTTTGTGAAACATTGTCTCCCTCTTGTGGACCACCGAATTTTAAATGTGGTGTATTATATGTATTTAAAAAAAAAGGAAAAATGGTGTCTGTGCTGATTTTGACTATGCTTGTCTTGTCCATCTACACCTGTGTGAGTATTGTAATGCTTTGGACCAATCAGGTGCGCTGCCTGCAGTAGATAGAATCTGAGCACGGAACCTTCACGTGCAGTCACAATGAGCCTTTGGCCATTGTCTCCGGAACTCTCACGTGTCACAATGGGCTCTTGGCCTATAACAGGCAGTGAAAAATGGCCGCCGTCTTCAGTCTGCTGCTGGTGCAGCAGCAGACCACATGGCAGGGGGGGTCTGTGCCCAGCTTCAGGAGAGTTGGGAAGACAACTGCTCGCCTGTCTGTTTTTTGAATTTCCCACTCAGTTACTGCACACTTTAGAGCAAAAGGGGGATGGAGGGTGTGTTAAAATAGGTGGAGATATGCAGATTCAAAACGCGTTGTGCACAGCTTGAACACACACACATACACAGTAGAACTGTAATTGAGAAGGCCTCCAGAGCTTCTAGAAATGCCTTCCCCTTGGCAATTTTTGCTCTCTCTCCACAATGGGTGTCGGTTTTAGGCCTTGGTGCGGCAGAAGTGGCAAACCATTTCTGGTTATCTCTTCTCTGCCTTTCGCAACCGTCGTCGTCGCCGCCGCTCAAGATCAAGTGTAGTATCTGATACGTCCCCTATTTGGGGACCAGTTGGGGGCTTTGCTTTCACCTATGTATGTCAAACATTGTATTGCATTCAATATGCAATCAATCAATGTGTCTTTACTGGTTGCAACAGGTGTGTTAAGATGTAGGCCTGTATTAGGCCTTTGTTACAGTGTTGCAAATATACTGTGCCATCTACAAAATTAGGCCCCGGCTGTCAGTACTGTTTAAATTGAAGTATCCAATGAGTAGCTCTGCCATATATACCACTTTTCTGACTGCATGAATTCTTTTGTGAAACATTGTCTCCCTCTTGTGGACCACCGAATTTTAAATGTGGTGTATTATATGTATTTAAAAAAAAAGGAAAAATGGTGTCTGTGCTGATTTTGACTATGCTTGTCTTGTCCATCTACACCTGTGTGAGTATTGTAATGCTTTGGACCAATCAGGTGCGCTGCCTGCAGTAGATAGAATCTGAGCACGGAACCTTCACGTGCAGTCACAATGAGCCTTTGGCCATTGTCTCCGGAACTCTCACGTGTCACAATGGGCTCTTGGCCTATAACAGGCAGTGAAAAATGGCCGCCGTCTTCAGTCTGCTGCTGGTGCAGCAGCAGACCACATGGCAGGGGGGGTCTGTGCCCAGCTTCAGGAGAGTTGGGAAGACAACTGCTCGCCTGTCTGTTTTTTGAATTTCCCACTCAGTTACTGCACACTTTAGAGCAAAAGGGGGATGGAGGGTGTGTTAAAATAGGTGGAGATATGCAGATTCAAAACGCGTTGTGCACAGCTTGAACACACACACATACACAGTAGAACTGTCATTGAGAAGGCCTCCAGAGCTTCTAGAAATGCCTTCCCCTTGGCAATTTTTGCTCTCTCCACAATGGGTGTCGGTTTTAGGCCTTGGTGCGGCAGAAGTGGCAAACCATTTCTGGTTATCTCTCCTCTGCCTTTCGCATCCGTCATCGTCGCCGCCGCTCAAGATCAAGTGTAGTATCTGATACGTCCCGTATTTGGGGACCAGTTGGGGGCTTTGCTTTCACCTATGTATGTCAAACATTGTATTGCATTCAATATGCAATCAATCAATGTGTCTTTACTGGTTGCAACAGGTGTGTTAAGATGTAGGCCTGTATTAGGCCTTTGTTACAGTGTTGCAAATATACTGTGCCATCTACAAAATTAGGCCCCGGCTGTCAGTACTGTTTAAATTGAAGTATCCAATGAGTAGCTCTGCCATATATACCACTTTTCTGACTGCATGAATTCTTTTGTGAAACATTGTCTCCCTCTTGTGGACCACCGAATTTTAAATGTGGTGTATTATATGTATTTAAAAAAAAAGGAAAAATGGTGTCTGTGCTGATTTTGACTATGCTTGTCTTGTCCATCTACACCTGTGTGAGTATTGTAATGCTTTGGACCAATCAGGTGCGCTGCCTGCAGTAGATAGAATCTGAGCACGGAACCTTCACGTGCAGTCACAATGAGCCTTTGGCCATTGTCTCCGGAACTCTCACGTGTCACAATGGGCTCTTGGCCTATAACAGGCAGTGAAAAATGGCCGCCGTCTTCAGTCTGCTGCTGGTGCAGCAGCAGACCACATGGCAGGGGGGGTCTGTGCCCAGCTTCAGGAGAGTTGGGAAGACAACTGCTCGCCTGTCTGTTTTTTGAATTTCCCACTCAGTTACTGCACACTTTAGAGCAAAAGGGGGATGGAGGGTGTGTTAAAATAGGTGGAGATATGCAGATTCAAAACGCGTTGTGCACAGCTTGAACACACACACATACACAGTAGAACTGTCATTGAGAAGGCCTCCAGAGCTTCTAGAAATGCCTTCCCCTTGGCAATTTTTGCTCTCTCTCCACAATGGGTGTCGGTTTTAGGCCTTGGTGCGGCAGAAGTGGCAAACCATTTCTGGTTATCTCTTCTCTGCCTTTCGCAACCGTCGTCGTCGCCGCCGCTCAAGATCAAGTGTAGTATCTGATACGTCCCCTATTTGGGGACCAGTTGGGGGCTTTGCTTTCACCTATGTATGTCAAACATTGTATTGCATTCAATATGCAATCAATCAATGTGTCTTTACTGGTTGCAACAGGTGTGTTAAGATGTAGGCCTGTATTAGGCCTTTGTTACAGTGTTGCAAATATACTGTGCCATCTACAAAATTAGGCCCCGGCTGTCAGTACTGTTTAAATTGAAGTATCCAATGAGTAGCTCTGCCATATATACCACTTTTCTGACGGCATGAATTCTTTTGTGAAACATTGTCTCCCTCTTGTGGACCACCGAATTTTAAATGTGGTGTATTATATGTATTTAAAAAAAAAGGAAAAATGGTGTCTGTGCTGATTTTGACTATGCTTGTCTTGTCCATCTACACCTGTGTGAGTATTGTAATGCTTTGGACCAATCAGGTGCGCTGCCTGCAGTAGATAGAATCTGAGCACGGAACCTTCACGTGCAGTCACAATGAGCCTTTGGCCATTGTCTCCGGAACTCTCACGTGTCACAATGGGCTCTTGGCCTATAACAGGCAGTGAAAAATGGCCGCCGTCTTCAGTCTGCTGCTGGTGCAGCAGCAGACCACATGGCAGGGGGGGTCTGTGCCCAGCTTCAGGAGAGTTGGGAAGACAACTGCTCGCCTGTCTGTTTTTTGAATTTCCCACTCAGTTACTGCACACTTTAGAGCAAAAGGGGGATGGAGGGTGTGTTAAAATAGGTGGAGATATGCAGATTCAAAACGCGTTGTGCACAGCTTGAACACACACACATACACAGTAGAACTGTCATTGAGAAGGCCTCCAGAGCTTCTAGAAATGCCTTCCCCTTGGCAATTTTTGCTCTCTCTCCACAATGGGTGTCGGTTTTAGGCCTTGGTGCGGCAGAAGTGGCAAACCATTTCTGGTTATCTCTCCTCTGCCTTTCGCATCCGTCGTCGTCGCCGCCGCTCAAGATCAAGTGTAGTATCTGATACGTCCCGTATTTGGGGACGAGTTGGGGGCTTTGCTTTCACCTATGTATATCAAACATTGTATTGCATTCAATATGCAATCAATCAATGTGTCTTTACTGGTTGCAACAGGTGTGTTAAGATGTAGGCCTGTATTAGGCCTTTGTTACAGTGTTGCAAATATACTGTGCCATCTACAAAATTAGGCCCCGGCTGTCAGTACTGTTTAAATTGAAGTATCCAATGAGTAGCTCTGCCATATATACCACTTTTCTGACTGCATGAATTCTTTTGTGAAACATTGTCTCCCTCTTGTGGACCACCGAATTTTAAATGTGGTGTATTATATGTATTTAAAAAAAAAAGAAAAATGGTGTCTGTGCTGATTTTGACTATGCTTGTCTTGTCCATCTACACCTGTGTGAGTATTGTAATGCTTTGGACCAATCAGGTGCGCTGCCTGCAGTAGATAGAATCTGAGCACGGAACCTTCACGTGCAGTCACAATGAGCCTTTGGCCATTGTCTCCGGAACTCTCACGTGTCACAATGGGCTCTTGGCCTATAACAGGCAGTGAAAAATGGCCGCCGTCTTCAGTCTGCTGCTGGTGCAGCAGCAGACCACATGGCAGGGGGGGTCTGTGCCCAGCTTCAGGAGAGTTGGGAAGACAACTGCTCGCCTGTCTGTTTTTTGAATTTCCCACTCAGTTACTGCACACTTTAGAGCAAAAGGGGGATGGAGGGTGTGTTAAAATAGGTGGAGATATGCAGATTCAAAACGCGTTGTGCACAGCTTGAACACACACACATACACAGTAGAACTGTAATTGAGAAGGCCTCCAGAGCTTCTAGAAATGCCTTCCCCTTGGCAATTTTTGCTCTCTCTCCACAATGGGTGTCGGTTTTAGGCCTTGGTGCGGCAGAAGTGGCAAACCATTTCTGGTTATCTCTTCTCTGCCTTTCGCAACCGTCGTCGTCGCCGCCGCTCAAGATCAAGTGTAGTATCTGATACGTCCCCTATTTGGGGACCAGTTGGGGGCTTTGCTTTCACCTATGTATGTCAAACATTGTATTGCATTCAATATGCAATCAATCAATGTGTCTTTACTGGTTGCAACAGGTGTGTTAAGATGTAGGCCTGTATTAGGCCTTTGTTACAGTGTTGCAAATATACTGTGCCATCTACAAAATTAGGCCCCGGCTGTCAGTACTGTTTAAATTGAAGTATCCAATGAGTAGCTCTGCCATATATACCACTTTTCTGACTGCATGAATTCTTTTGTGAAACATTGTCTCCCTCTTGTGGACCACCGAATTTTAAATGTGGTGTATTATATGTATTTAAAAAAAAAGGAAAAATGGTGTCTGTGCTGATTTTGACTATGCTTGTCTTGTCCATCTACACCTGTGTGAGTATTGTAATGCTTTGGACCAATCAGGTGCGCTGCCTGCAGTAGATAGAATCTGAGCACGGAACCTTCACGTGCAGTCACAATGAGCCTTTGGCCATTGTCTCCGGAACTCTCACGTGTCACAATGGGCTCTTGGCCTATAACAGGCAGTGAAAAATGGCCGCCGTCTTCAGTCTGCTGCTGGTGCAGCAGCAGACCACATGGCAGGGGGGGTCTGTGCCCAGCTTCAGGAGAGTTGGGAAGACAACTGCTCGCCTGTCTGTTTTTTGAATTTCCCACTCAGTTAGGCTACGTTCACATTAGCGGCGCCCGCCGCAGCGGCGGGCGCCGCAGCGGCGCCGCATGCATCATGCGCCCCTATATTTAACATGGGGGCGCATGGACATGCGGTGCACTTGCTTTTTGCGCCGCATGCGTCCCTGCGGCGCCCGCGTCGGGTCGCGGAGGACGCAGCAAGTTGCATTTTTGCTGCGTCCAAAATCAATGAAAAAAAGGACGCATGCGGCGCAAAAAGCTGCGTTGTGCATGTGTTCACATTTGCGCTGTGCGTTGCGGCGGCGACGCTGCGGCGCACACCGCAAATGTGAACGTAGCCTTACTGCACACTTTAGAGCAAAAGGGGGATGGAGGGTGTGTTAAAATAGGTGGAGATATGCAGATTCAAAACGCGTTGTGCACAGCTTGAACACACACACATACACAGTAGAACTGTCATTGAGAAGGCCTCCAGAGCTTCTAGAAATGCCTTCCCCTTGGCAATTTTTGCTCTCTCCACAATGGGTGTCGGTTTTAGGCCTTGGTGCGGCAGAAGTGGCAAACCATTTCTGGTTATCTCTCCTCTGCCTTTCGCATCCGTCATCGTCGCCGCCGCTCAAGATCAAGTGTAGTATCTGATACGTCCCGTATTTGGGGACCAGTTGGGGGCTTTGCTTTCACCTATGTATGTCAAACATTGTATTGCATTCAATATGCAATCAATCAATGTGTCTTTACTGGTTGCAACAGGTGTGTTAAGATGTAGGCCTGTATTAGGCCTTTGTTACAGTGTTGCAAATATACTGTGCCATCTACAAAATTAGGCCCCGGCTGTCAGTACTGTTTAAATTGAAGTATCCAATGAGTAGCTCTGCCATATATACCACTTTTCTGACTGCATGAATTCTTTTGTGAAACATTGTCTCCCTCTTGTGGACCACCGAATTTTAAATGTGGTGTATTATATGTATTTAAAAAAAAAGGAAAAATGGTGTCTGTGCTGATTTTGACTATGCTTGTCTTGTCCATCTACACCTGTGTGAGTATTGTAATGCTTTGGACCAATCAGGTGCGCTGCCTGCAGTAGATAGAATCTGAGCACGGAACCTTCACGTGCAGTCACAATGAGCCTTTGGCCATTGTCTCCGGAACTCTCACGTGTCACAATGGGCTCTTGGCCTATAACAGGCAGTGAAAAATGGCCGCCGTCTTCAGTCTGCTGCTGGTGCAGCAGCAGACCACATGGCAGGGGGGGTCTGTGCCCAGCTTCAGGAGAGTTGGGAAGACAACTGCTCGCCTGTCTGTTTTTTGAATTTCCCACTCAGTTACTGCACACTTTAGAGCAAAAGGGGGATGGAGGGTGTGTTAAAATAGGTGGAGATATGCAGATTCAAAACGCGTTGTGCACAGCTTGAACACACACACATACACAGTAGAACTGTCATTGAGAAGGCCTCCAGAGCTTCTAGAAATGCCTTCCCCTTGGCAATTTTTGCTCTCTCTCCACAATGGGTGTCGGTTTTAGGCCTTGGTGCGGCAGAAGTGGCAAACCATTTCTGGTTATCTCTTCTCTGCCTTTCGCAACCGTCGTCGTCGCCGCCGCTCAAGATCAAGTGTAGTATCTGATACGTCCCCTATTTGGGGACCAGTTGGGGGCTTTGCTTTCACCTATGTATGTCAAACATTGTATTGCATTCAATATGCAATCAATCAATGTGTCTTTACTGGTTGCAACAGGTGTGTTAAGATGTAGGCCTGTATTAGGCCTTTGTTACAGTGTTGCAAATATACTGTGCCATCTACAAAATTAGGCCCCGGCTGTCAGTACTGTTTAAATTGAAGTATCCAATGAGTAGCTCTGCCATATATACCACTTTTCTGACTGCATGAATTCTTTTGTGAAACATTGTCTCCCTCTTGTGGACCACCGAATTTTAAATGTGGTGTATTATATGTATTTAAAAAAAAAGGAAAAATGGTGTCTGTGCTGATTTTGACTATGCTTGTCTTGTCCATCTACACCTGTGTGAGTATTGTAATGCTTTGGACCAATCAGGTGCGCTGCCTGCAGTAGATAGAATCTGAGCACGGAACCTTCACGTGCAGTCACAATGAGCCTTTGGCCATTGTCTCCGGAACTCTCACGTGTCACAATGGGCTCTTGGCCTATAACAGGCAGTGAAAAATGGCCGCCGTCTTCAGTCTGCTGCTGGTGCAGCAGCAGACCACATGGCAGGGGGGGTCTGTGCCCAGCTTCAGGAGAGTTGGGAAGACAACTGCTCGCCTGTCTGTTTTTTGAATTTCCCACTCAGTTACTGCACACTTTAGAGCAAAAGGGGGATGGAGGGTGTGTTAAAATAGGTGGAGATATGCAGATTCAAAACGCGTTGTGCACAGCTTGAACACACACACATACACAGTAGAACTGTCATTGAGAAGGCCTCCAGAGCTTCTAGAAATGCCTTCCCCTTGGCAATTTTTGCTCTCTCCACAATGGGTGTCGGTTTTAGGCCTTGGTGCGGCAGAAGTGGCAAACCATTTCTGGTTATCTCTCCTCTGCCTTTCGCATCCGTCATCGTCGCCGCCGCTCAAGATCAAGTGTAGTATCTGATACGTCCCGTATTTGGGGACCAGTTGGGGGCTTTGCTTTCACCTATGTATGTCAAACATTGTATTGCATTCAATATGCAATCAATCAATGTGTCTTTACTGGTTGCAACAGGTGTGTTAAGATGTAGGCCTGTATTAGGCCTTTGTTACAGTGTTGCAAATATACTGTGCCATCTACAAAATTAGGCCCCGGCTGTCAGTACTGTTTAAATTGAAGTATCCAATGAGTAGCTCTGCCATATATACCACTTTTCTGACGGCATGAATTCTTTTGTGAAACATTGTCTCCCTCTTGTGGACCACCGAATTTTAAATGTGGTGTATTATATGTATTTAAAAAAAAAGGAAAAATGGTGTCTGTGCTGATTTTGACTATGCTTGTCTTGTCCATCTACACCTGTGTGAGTATTGTAATGCTTTGGACCAATCAGGTGCGCTGCCTGCAGTAGATAGAATCTGAGCACGGAACCTTCACGTGCAGTCACAATGAGCCTTTGGCCATTGTCTCCGGAACTCTCACGTGTCACAATGGGCTCTTGGCCTATAACAGGCAGTGAAAAATGGCCGCCGTCTTCAGTCTGCTGCTGGTGCAGCAGCAGACCACATGGCAGGGGGGGTCTGTGCCCAGCTTCAGGAGAGTTGGGAAGACAACTGCTCGCCTGTCTGTTTTTTGAATTTCCCACTCAGTTACTGCACACTTTAGAGCAAAAGGGGGATGGAGGGTGTGTTAAAATAGGTGGAGATATGCAGATTCAAAACGCGTTGTGCACAGCTTGAACACACACACATACACAGTAGAACTGTCATTGAGAAGGCCTCCAGAGCTTCTAGAAATGCCTTCCCCTTGGCAATTTTTGCTCTCTCTCCACAATGGGTGTCGGTTTTAGGCCTTGGTGCGGCAGAAGTGGCAAACCATTTCTGGTTATCTCTTCTCTGCCTTTCGCAACCGTCGTCGTCGCCGCCGCTCAAGATCAAGTGTAGTATCTGATACGTCCCCTATTTGGGGACCAGTTGGGGGCTTTGCTTTCACCTATGTATGTCAAACATTGTATTGCATTCAATATGCAATCAATCAATGTGTCTTTACTGGTTGCAACAGGTGTGTTAAGATGTAGGCCTGTATTAGGCCTTTGTTACAGTGTTGCAAATATACTGTGCCATCTACAAAATTAGGCCCCGGCTGTCAGTACTGTTTAAATTGAAGTATCCAATGAGTAGCTCTGCCATATATACCACTTTTCTGACGGCATGAATTCTTTTGTGAAACATTGTCTCCCTCTTGTGGACCACCGAATTTTAAATGTGGTGTATTATATGTATTTAAAAAAAAAGGAAAAATGGTGTCTGTGCTGATTTTGACTATGCTTGTCTTGTCCATCTACACCTGTGTGAGTATTGTAATGCTTTGGACCAATCAGGTGCGCTGCCTGCAGTAGATAGAATCTGAGCACGGAACCTTCACGTGCAGTCACAATGAGCCTTTGGCCATTGTCTCCGGAACTCTCACGTGTCACAATGGGCTCTTGGCCTATAACAGGCAGTGAAAAATGGCCGCCGTCTTCAGTCTGCTGCTGGTGCAGCAGCAGACCACATGGCAGGGGGGGTCTGTGCCCAGCTTCAGGAGAGTTGGGAAGACAACTGCTCGCCTGTCTGTTTTTTGAATTTCCCACTCAGTTACTGCACACTTTAGAGCAAAAGGGGGATGGAGGGTGTGTTAAAATAGGTGGAGATATGCAGATTCAAAACGCGTTGTGCACAGCTTGAACACACACACATACACAGTAGAACTGTCATTGAGAAGGCCTCCAGAGCTTCTAGAAATGCCTTCCCCTTGGCAATTTTTGCTCTCTCTCCACAATGGGTGTCGGTTTTAGGCCTTGGTGCGGCAGAAGTGGCAAACCATTTCTGGTTATCTCTCCTCTGCCTTTCGCATCCGTCGTCGTCGCCGCCGCTCAAGATCAAGTGTAGTATCTGATACGTCCCGTATTTGGGGACGAGTTGGGGGCTTTGCTTTCACCTATGTATATCAAACATTGTATTGCATTCAATATGCAATCAATCAATGTGTCTTTACTGGTTGCAACAGGTGTGTTAAGATGTAGGCCTGTATTAGGCCTTTGTTACAGTGTTGCAAATATACTGTGCCATCTACAAAATTAGGCCCCGGCTGTCAGTACTGTTTAAATTGAAGTATCCAATGAGTAGCTCTGCCATATATACCACTTTTCTGACTGCATGAATTCTTTTGTGAAACATTGTCTCCCTCTTGTGGACCACCGAATTTTAAATGTGGTGTATTATATGTATTTAAAAAAAAAGGAAAAATGGTGTCTGTGCTGATTTTGACTATGCTTGTCTTGTCCATCTACACCTGTGTGAGTATTGTAATGCTTTGGACCAATCAGGTGCGCTGCCTGCAGTAGATAGAATCTGAGCACGGAACCTTCACGTGCAGTCACAATGAGCCTTTGGCCATTGTCTCCGGAACTCTCACGTGTCACAATGGGCTCTTGGCCTATAACAGGCAGTGAAAAATGGCCGCCGTCTTCAGTCTGCTGCTGGTGCAGCAGCAGACCACATGGCAGGGGGGGTCTGTGCCCAGCTTCAGGAGAGTTGGGAAGACAACTGCTCGCCTGTCTGTTTTTTGAATTTCCCACTCAGTTACTGCACACTTTAGAGCAAAAGGGGGATGGAGGGTGTGTTAAAATAGGTGGAGATATGCAGATTCAAAACGCGTTGTGCACAGCTTGAACACACACACATACACAGTAGAACTGTAATTGAGAAGGCCTCCAGAGCTTCTAGAAATGCCTTCCCCTTGGCAATTTTTGCTCTCTCTCCACAATGGGTGTCGGTTTTAGGCCTTGGTGCGGCAGAAGTGGCAAACCATTTCTGGTTATCTCTTCTCTGCCTTTCGCAACCGTCGTCGTCGCCGCCGCTCAAGATCAAGTGTAGTATCTGATACGTCCCCTATTTGGGGACCAGTTGGGGGCTTTGCTTTCACCTATGTATGTCAAACATTGTATTGCATTCAATATGCAATCAATCAATGTGTCTTTACTGGTTGCAACAGGTGTGTTAAGATGTAGGCCTGTATTAGGCCTTTGTTACAGTGTTGCAAATATACTGTGCCATCTACAAAATTAGGCCCCGGCTGTCAGTACTGTTTAAATTGAAGTATCCAATGAGTAGCTCTGCCATATATACCACTTTTCTGACTGCATGAATTCTTTTGTGAAACATTGTCTCCCTCTTGTGGACCACCGAATTTTAAATGTGGTGTATTATATGTATTTAAAAAAAAAGGAAAAATGGTGTCTGTGCTGATTTTGACTATGCTTGTCTTGTCCATCTACACCTGTGTGAGTATTGTAATGCTTTGGACCAATCAGGTGCGCTGCCTGCAGTAGATAGAATCTGAGCACGGAACCTTCACGTGCAGTCACAATGAGCCTTTGGCCATTGTCTCCGGAACTCTCACGTGTCACAATGGGCTCTTGGCCTATAACAGGCAGTGAAAAATGGCCGCCGTCTTCAGTCTGCTGCTGGTGCAGCAGCAGACCACATGGCAGGGGGGGTCTGTGCCCAGCTTCAGGAGAGTTGGGAAGACAACTGCTCGCCTGTCTGTTTTTTGAATTTCCCACTCAGTTACTGCACACTTTAGAGCAAAAGGGGGATGGAGGGTGTGTTAAAATAGGTGGAGATATGCAGATTCAAAACGCGTTGTGCACAGCTTGAACACACACACATACACAGTAGAACTGTCATTGAGAAGGCCTCCAGAGCTTCTAGAAATGCCTTCCCCTTGGCAATTTTTGCTCTCTCCACAATGGGTGTCGGTTTTAGGCCTTGGTGCGGCAGAAGTGGCAAACCATTTCTGGTTATCTCTCCTCTGCCTTTCGCATCCGTCATCGTCGCCGCCGCTCAAGATCAAGTGTAGTATCTGATACGTCCCGTATTTGGGGACCAGTTGGGGGCTTTGCTTTCACCTATGTATGTCAAACATTGTATTGCATTCAATATGCAATCAATCAATGTGTCTTTACTGGTTGCAACAGGTGTGTTAAGATGTAGGCCTGTATTAGGCCTTTGTTACAGTGTTGCAAATATACTGTGCCATCTACAAAATTAGGCCCCGGCTGTCAGTACTGTTTAAATTGAAGTATCCAATGAGTAGCTCTGCCATATATACCACTTTTCTGACTGCATGAATTCTTTTGTGAAACATTGTCTCCCTCTTGTGGACCACCGAATTTTAAATGTGGTGTATTATATGTATTTAAAAAAAAAGGAAAAATGGTGTCTGTGCTGATTTTGACTATGCTTGTCTTGTCCATCTACACCTGTGTGAGTATTGTAATGCTTTGGACCAATCAGGTGCGCTGCCTGCAGTAGATAGAATCTGAGCACGGAACCTTCACGTGCAGTCACAATGAGCCTTTGGCCATTGTCTCCGGAACTCTCACGTGTCACAATGGGCTCTTGGCCTATAACAGGCAGTGAAAAATGGCCGCCGTCTTCAGTCTGCTGCTGGTGCAGCAGCAGACCACATGGCAGGGGGGGTCTGTGCCCAGCTTCAGGAGAGTTGGGAAGACAACTGCTCGCCTGTCTGTTTTTTGAATTTCCCACTCAGTTACTGCACACTTTAGAGCAAAAGGGGGATGGAGGGTGTGTTAAAATAGGTGGAGATATGCAGATTCAAAACGCGTTGTGCACAGCTTGAACACACACACATACACAGTAGAACTGTCATTGAGAAGGCCTCCAGAGCTTCTAGAAATGCCTTCCCCTTGGCAATTTTTGCTCTCTCCACAATGGGTGTCGGTTTTAGGCCTTGGTGCGGCAGAAGTGGCAAACCATTTCTGGTTATCTCTCCTCTGCCTTTCGCATCCGTCATCGTCGCCGCCGCTCAAGATCAAGTGTAGTATCTGATACGTCCCCTATTTGGGGACCAGTTGGGGGCTTTGCTTTCACCTATGTATGTCAAACATTGTATTGCATTCAATATGCAATCAATCAATGTGTCTTTACTGGTTGCAACAGGTGTGTTAAGATGTAGGCCTGTATTAGGCCTTTGTTACAGTGTTGCAAATATACTGTGCCATCTACAAAATTAGGCCCCGGCTGTCAGTACTGTTTAAATTGAAGTATCCAATGAGTAGCTCTGCCATATATACCACTTTTCTGACGGCATGAATTCTTTTGTGAAACATTGTCTCCCTCTTGTGGACCACCGAATTTTAAATGTGGTGTATTATATGTATTTAAAAAAAAAGGAAAAATGGTGTCTGTGCTGATTTTGACTATGCTTGTCTTGTCCATCTACACCTGTGTGAGTATTGTAATGCTTTGGACCAATCAGGTGCGCTGCCTGCAGTAGATAGAATCTGAGCACGGAACCTTCACGTGCAGTCACAATGAGCCTTTGGCCATTGTCTCCGGAACTCTCACGTGTCACAATGGGCTCTTGGCCTATAACAGGCAGTGAAAAATGGCCGCCGTCTTCAGTCTGCTGCTGGTGCAGCAGCAGACCACATGGCAGGGGGGGTCTGTGCCCAGCTTCAGGAGAGTTGGGAAGACAACTGCTCGCCTGTCTGTTTTTTGAATTTCCCACTCAGTTACTGCACACTTTAGAGCAAAAGGGGGATGGAGGGTGTGTTAAAATAGGTGGAGATATGCAGATTCAAAACGCGTTGTGCACAGCTTGAACACACACACATACACAGTAGAACTGTCATTGAGAAGGCCTCCAGAGCTTCTAGAAATGCCTTCCCCTTGGCAATTTTTGCTCTCTCTCCACAATGGGTGTCGGTTTTAGGCCTTGGTGCGGCAGAAGTGGCAAACCATTTCTGGTTATCTCTCCTCTGCCTTTCGCATCCGTCGTCGTCGCCGCCGCTCAAGATCAAGTGTAGTATCTGATACGTCCCGTATTTGGGGACGAGTTGGGGGCTTTGCTTTCACCTATGTATATCAAACATTGTATTGCATTCAATATGCAATCAATCAATGTGTCTTTACTGGTTGCAACAGGTGTGTTAAGATGTAGGCCTGTATTAGGCCTTTGTTACAGTGTTGCAAATATACTGTGCCATCTACAAAATTAGGCCCCGGCTGTCAGTACTGTTTAAATTGAAGTATCCAATGAGTAGCTCTGCCATATATACCACTTTTCTGACTGCATGAATTCTTTTGTGAAACATTGTCTCCCTCTTGTGGACCACCGAATTTTAAATGTGGTGTATTATATGTATTTAAAAAAAAAGGAAAAATGGTGTCTGTGCTGATTTTGACTATGCTTGTCTTGTCCATCTACACCTGTGTGAGTATTGTAATGCTTTGGACCAATCAGGTGCGCTGCCTGCAGTAGATAGAATCTGAGCACGGAACCTTCACGTGCAGTCACAATGAGCCTTTGGCCATTGTCTCCGGAACTCTCACGTGTCACAATGGGCTCTTGGCCTATAACAGGCAGTGAAAAATGGCCGCCGTCTTCAGTCTGCTGCTGGTGCAGCAGCAGACCACATGGCAGGGGGGGTCTGTGCCCAGCTTCAGGAGAGTTGGGAAGACAACTGCTCGCCTGTCTGTTTTTTGAATTTCCCACTCAGTTACTGCACACTTTAGAGCAAAAGGGGGATGGAGGGTGTGTTAAAATAGGTGGAGATATGCAGATTCAAAACGCGTTGTGCACAGCTTGAACACACACACATACACAGTAGAACTGTAATTGAGAAGGCCTCCAGAGCTTCTAGAAATGCCTTCCCCTTGGCAATTTTTGCTCTCTCTCCACAATGGGTGTCGGTTTTAGGCCTTGGTGCGGCAGAAGTGGCAAACCATTTCTGGTTATCTCTTCTCTGCCTTTCGCAACCGTCGTCGTCGCCGCCGCTCAAGATCAAGTGTAGTATCTGATACGTCCCCTATTTGGGGACCAGTTGGGGGCTTTGCTTTCACCTATGTATGTCAAACATTGTATTGCATTCAATATGCAATCAATCAATGTGTCTTTACTGGTTGCAACAGGTGTGTTAAGATGTAGGCCTGTATTAGGCCTTTGTTACAGTGTTGCAAATATACTGTGCCATCTACAAAATTAGGCCCCGGCTGTCAGTACTGTTTAAATTGAAGTATCCAATGAGTAGCTCTGCCATATATACCACTTTTCTGACGGCATGAATTCTTTTGTGAAACATTGTCTCCCTCTTGTGGACCACCGAATTTTAAATGTGGTGTATTATATGTATTTAAAAAAAAAGGAAAAATGGTGTCTGTGCTGATTTTGACTATGCTTGTCTTGTCCATCTACACCTGTGTGAGTATTGTAATGCTTTGGACCAATCAGGTGCGCTGCCTGCAGTAGATAGAATCTGAGCACGGAACCTTCACGTGCAGTCACAATGAGCCTTTGGCCATTGTCTCCGGAACTCTCACGTGTCACAATGGGCTCTTGGCCTATAACAGGCAGTGAAAAATGGCCGCCGTCTTCAGTCTGCTGCTGGTGCAGCAGCAGACCACATGGCAGGGGGGGTCTGTGCCCAGCTTCAGGAGAGTTGGGAAGACAACTGCTCGCCTGTCTGTTTTTTGAATTTCCCACTCAGTTACTGCACACTTTAGAGCAAAAGGGGGATGGAGGGTGTGTTAAAATAGGTGGAGATATGCAGATTCAAAACGCGTTGTGCACAGCTTGAACACACACACATACACAGTAGAACTGTCATTGAGAAGGCCTCCAGAGCTTCTAGAAATGCCTTCCCCTTGGCAATTTTTGCTCTCTCCACAATGGGTGTCGGTTTTAGGCCTTGGTGCGGCAGAAGTGGCAAACCATTTCTGGTTATCTCTCCTCTGCCTTTCGCATCCGTCATCGTCGCCGCCGCTCAAGATCAAGTGTAGTATCTGATACGTCCCGTATTTGGGGACCAGTTGGGGGCTTTGCTTTCACCTATGTATGTCAAACATTGTATTGCATTCAATATGCAATCAATCAATGTGTCTTTACTGGTTGCAACAGGTGTGTTAAGATGTAGGCCTGTATTAGGCCTTTGTTACAGTGTTGCAAATATACTGTGCCATCTACAAAATTAGGCCCCGGCTGTCAGTACTGTTTAAATTGAAGTATCCAATGAGTAGCTCTGCCATATATACCACTTTTCTGACTGCATGAATTCTTTTGTGAAACATTGTCTCCCTCTTGTGGACCACCGAATTTTAAATGTGGTGTATTATATGTATTTAAAAAAAAAGGAAAAATGGTGTCTGTGCTGATTTTGACTATGCTTGTCTTGTCCATCTACACCTGTGTGAGTATTGTAATGCTTTGGACCAATCAGGTGCGCTGCCTGCAGTAGATAGAATCTGAGCACGGAACCTTCACGTGCAGTCACAATGAGCCTTTGGCCATTGTCTCCGGAACTCTCACGTGTCACAATGGGCTCTTGGCCTATAACAGGCAGTGAAAAATGGCCGCCGTCTTCAGTCTGCTGCTGGTGCAGCAGCAGACCACATGGCAGGGGGGGTCTGTGCCCAGCTTCAGGAGAGTTGGGAAGACAACTGCTCGCCTGTCTGTTTTTTGAATTTCCCACTCAGTTACTGCACACTTTAGAGCAAAAGGGGGATGGAGGGTGTGTTAAAATAGGTGGAGATATGCAGATTCAAAACGCGTTGTGCACAGCTTGAACACACACACATACACAGTAGAACTGTCATTGAGAAGGCCTCCAGAGCTTCTAGAAATGCCTTCCCCTTGGCAATTTTTGCTCTCTCTCCACAATGGGTGTCGGTTTTAGGCCTTGGTGCGGCAGAAGTGGCAAACCATTTCTGGTTATCTCTTCTCTGCCTTTCGCAACCGTCGTCGTCGCCGCCGCTCAAGATCAAGTGTAGTATCTGATACGTCCCCTATTTGGGGACCAGTTGGGGGCTTTGCTTTCACCTATGTATGTCAAACATTGTATTGCATTCAATATGCAATCAATCAATGTGTCTTTACTGGTTGCAACAGGTGTGTTAAGATGTAGGCCTGTATTAGGCCTTTGTTACAGTGTTGCAAATATACTGTGCCATCTACAAAATTAGGCCCCGGCTGTCAGTACTGTTTAAATTGAAGTATCCAATGAGTAGCTCTGCCATATATACCACTTTTCTGACGGCATGAATTCTTTTGTGAAACATTGTCTCCCTCTTGTGGACCACCGAATTTTAAATGTGGTGTATTATATGTATTTAAAAAAAAAGGAAAAATGGTGTCTGTGCTGATTTTGACTATGCTTGTCTTGTCCATCTACACCTGTGTGAGTATTGTAATGCTTTGGACCAATCAGGTGCGCTGCCTGCAGTAGATAGAATCTGAGCACGGAACCTTCACGTGCAGTCACAATGAGCCTTTGGCCATTGTCTCCGGAACTCTCACGTGTCACAATGGGCTCTTGGCCTATAACAGGCAGTGAAAAATGGCCGCCGTCTTCAGTCTGCTGCTGGTGCAGCAGCAGACCACATGGCAGGGGGGGTCTGTGCCCAGCTTCAGGAGAGTTGGGAAGACAACTGCTCGCCTGTCTGTTTTTTGAATTTCCCACTCAGTTACTGCACACTTTAGAGCAAAAGGGGGATGGAGGGTGTGTTAAAATAGGTGGAGATATGCAGATTCAAAACGCGTTGTGCACAGCTTGAACACACACACATACACAGTAGAACTGTCATTGAGAAGGCCTCCAGAGCTTCTAGAAATGCCTTCCCCTTGGCAATTTTTGCTCTCTCTCCACAATGGGTGTCGGTTTTAGGCCTTGGTGCGGCAGAAGTGGCAAACCATTTCTGGTTATCTCTTCTCTGCCTTTCGCAACCGTCGTCGTCGCCGCCGCTCAAGATCAAGTGTAGTATCTGATACGTCCCCTATTTGGGGACCAGTTGGGGGCTTTGCTTTCACCTATGTATGTCAAACATTGTATTGCATTCAATATGCAATCAATCAATGTGTCTTTACTGGTTGCAACAGGTGTGTTAAGATGTAGGCCTGTATTAGGCCTTTGTTACAGTGTTGCAAATATACTGTGCCATCTACAAAATTAGGCCCCGGCTGTCAGTACTGTTTAAATTGAAGTATCCAATGAGTAGCTCTGCCATATATACCACTTTTCTGACGGCATGAATTCTTTTGTGAAACATTGTCTCCCTCTTGTGGACCACCGAATTTTAAATGTGGTGTATTATATGTATTTAAAAAAAAAGGAAAAATGGTGTCTGTGCTGATTTTGACTATGCTTGTCTTGTCCATCTACACCTGTGTGAGTATTGTAATGCTTTGGACCAATCAGGTGCGCTGCCTGCAGTAGATAGAATCTGAGCACGGAACCTTCACGTGCAGTCACAATGAGCCTTTGGCCATTGTCTCCGGAACTCTCACGTGTCACAATGGGCTCTTGGCCTATAACAGGCAGTGAAAAATGGCCGCCGTCTTCAGTCTGCTGCTGGTGCAGCAGCAGACCACATGGCAGGGGGGGTCTGTGCCCAGCTTCAGGAGAGTTGGGAAGACAACTGCTCGCCTGTCTGTTTTTTGAATTTCCCACTCAGTTACTGCACACTTTAGAGCAAAAGGGGGATGGAGGGTGTGTTAAAATAGGTGGAGATATGCAGATTCAAAACGCGTTGTGCACAGCTTGAACACACACACATACACAGTAGAACTGTCATTGAGAAGGCCTCCAGAGCTTCTAGAAATGCCTTCCCCTTGGCAATTTTTGCTCTCTCTCCACAATGGGTGTCGGTTTTAGGCCTTGGTGCGGCAGAAGTGGCAAACCATTTCTGGTTATCTCTCCTCTGCCTTTCGCATCCGTCGTCGTCGCCGCCGCTCAAGATCAAGTGTAGTATCTGATACGTCCCGTATTTGGGGACGAGTTGGGGGCTTTGCTTTCACCTATGTATATCAAACATTGTATTGCATTCAATATGCAATCAATCAATGTGTCTTTACTGGTTGCAACAGGTGTGTTAAGATGTAGGCCTGTATTAGGCCTTTGTTACAGTGTTGCAAATATACTGTGCCATCTACAAAATTAGGCCCCGGCTGTCAGTACTGTTTAAATTGAAGTATCCAATGAGTAGCTCTGCCATATATACCACTTTTCTGACGGCATGAATTCTTTTGTGAAACATTGTTTCCCTCTTGTGGACCACCGAATTTTAAATGTGGTGTATTATATGTATTTAAAAAAAAGGAAAAATGGTGTCTGTGCTGATCTTGACTATGCTTGTCTTGTCCATCTACACCTGTGTGAGTATTGTAATGCTTTGGACCAATCAAGTGCGCTGCCTGCAGTAGATAGAATCTGAGCACGGAACCTTCACGTGCAGTCACAATGAGCCTTTGGCCATTGTCTCCGGAACTCTCACGTGTCACAATGGGCTCTTGGCCTATAACAGGCAGTGAAAAATGGCCGCCGTCTTCAGTCTGCTGCTGGTGCAGCAGCAGACCACATGGCAGGGGGGGTCTGTGCCCAGCTTCAGGAGAGTTGGGAAGACAACTGCTCGCCTGTCTGTTTTTTGAATTTCCCACTCAGTTACTGCACACTTTAGAGCAAAAGGGGGATGGAGGGTGTGTTAAAATAGGTGGAGATATGCAGATTCAAAACGCGTTGTGCACAGCTTGAACACACACACATACACAGTAGAACTGTCATTGAGAAGGCCTCCAGAGCTTCTAGAAATGCCTTCCCCTTGGCAATTTTTGCTCTCTCTCCACAATGGGTGTCGGTTTTAGGCCTTGGTGCGGCAGAAGTGGCAAACCATTTCTGGTTATCTCTCCTTTGCCTTTCGCATCCGTCGTCGTCGCCGCCACTCAAGATCAAGTGTAGTATCTGATACGTCCCCTATTTGGGGACCAGTTGGGGGCTTTGCTTTCACCTATGTATGTCAAACATTGTATTGCATTCAATATGCAATCAATCAATGTGTCTTTACTGGTTGCAACAGGTGTGTTAAGATGTAGGCCTGTATTAGGCCTTTGTTACAGTGTTGCAAATATACTGTGCCATCTACAAAATTAGGCCCCGGCTGTCAGTACTGTTTAAATTGAAGTATCCAATGAGTAGCTCTGCCATATATACCACTTTTCTGACGGCATGAATTCTTTTGTGAAACATTGTCTCCCTCTTGTGGACCACCGAATTTTAAATGTGGTGTATTATATGTATTTAAAAAAAAGGAAAAATGGTGTCTGTGCTGATCTTGACTATGCTTGTCTTGTCCATCTACACCTGTGTGAGTATTGTAATGCTTTGGACCAATCAGGTGCGCTGCCTGCAGTAGATAGAATCTGAGCACGGAACCTTCACGTGCAGTCACAATGAGCCTTTGGCCATTGTCTCCGGAACTCTCACGTGTCACAATGGGCTCTTGGCCTATAACAGGCAGTGAAAAATGGCCGCCGTCTTCAGTCTGCTGCTGGTGCAGCAGCAGACCACATGGCAGGGGGGGTCTGTGCCCAGCTTCAGGAGAGTTGGGAAGACAACTGCTCGCCTGTCTGTTTTTTGAATTTCCCACTCAGTTACTGCACACTTTAGAGCAAAAGGGGGATGGAGGGTGTGTTAAAATAGGTGGAGATATGCAGATTCAAAACGCGTTGTGCACAGCTTGAACACACACACATACACAGTAGAACTGTCATTGAGAAGGCCTCCAGAGCTTCTAGAAATGCCTTCCCCTTGGCAATTTTTGCTCTCTCTCCACAATGGGTGTCGGTTTTAGGCCTTGGTGCGGCAGAAGTGGCAAACCATTTCTGGTTATCTCTCCTCTGCCTTTCGCATCCGTCGTCGTCGCCGCCGCTCAAGATCAAGTGTAGTATCTGATACGTCCCGTATTTGGGGACGAGTTGGGGGCTTTGCTTTCACCTATGTATATCAAACATTGTATTGCATTCAATATGCAATCAATCAATGTGTCTTTACTGGTTGCAACAGGTGTGTTAAGATGTAGGCCTGTATTAGGCCTTTGTTACAGTGTTGCAAATATACTGTGCCATCTACAAAATTAGGCCCCGGCTGTCAGTACTGTTTAAATTGAAGTATCCAATGAGTAGCTCTGCCATATATACCACTTTTCTGACTGCATGAATTCTTTTGTGAAACATTGTCTCCCTCTTGTGGACCACCGAATTTTAAATGTGGTGTATTATATGTATTTAAAAAAAAAGGAAAAATGGTGTCTGTGCTGATTTTGACTATGCTTGTCTTGTCCATCTACACCTGTGTGAGTATTGTAATGCTTTGGACCAATCAGGTGCGCTGCCTGCAGTAGATAGAATCTGAGCACGGAACCTTCACGTGCAGTCACAATGAGCCTTTGGCCATTGTCTCCGGAACTCTCACGTGTCACAATGGGCTCTTGGCCTATAACAGGCAGTGAAAAATGGCCGCCGTCTTCAGTCTGCTGCTGGTGCAGCAGCAGACCACATGGCAGGGGGGGTCTGTGCCCAGCTTCAGGAGAGTTGGGAAGACAACTGCTCGCCTGTCTGTTTTTTGAATTTCCCACTCAGTTACTGCACACTTTAGAGCAAAAGGGGGATGGAGGGTGTGTTAAAATAGGTGGAGATATGCAGATTCAAAACGCGTTGTGCACAGCTTGAACACACACACATACACAGTAGAACTGTCATTGAGAAGGCCTCCAGAGCTTCTAGAAATGCCTTCCCCTTGGCAATTTTTGCTCTCTCTCCACAATGGGTGTCGGTTTTAGGCCTTGGTGCGGCAGAAGTGGCAAACCATTTCTGGTTATCTCTTCTCTGCCTTTCGCAACCGTCGTCGTCGCCGCCGCTCAAGATCAAGTGTAGTATCTGATACGTCCCCTATTTGGGGACCAGTTGGGGGCTTTGCTTTCACCTATGTATGTCAAACATTGTATTGCATTCAATATGCAATCAATCAATGTGTCTTTACTGGTTGCAACAGGTGTGTTAAGATGTAGGCCTGTATTAGGCCTTTGTTACAGTGTTGCAAATATACTGTGCCATCTACAAAATTAGGCCCCGGCTGTCAGTACTGTTTAAATTGAAGTATCCAATGAGTAGCTCTGCCATATATACCACTTTTCTGACTGCATGAATTCTTTTGTGAAACATTGTCTCCCTCTTGTGGACCACCGAATTTTAAATGTGGTGTATTATATGTATTTAAAAAAAAAGGAAAAATGGTGTCTGTGCTGATTTTGACTATGCTTGTCTTGTCCATCTACACCTGTGTGAGTATTGTAATGCTTTGGACCAATCAGGTGCGCTGCCTGCAGTAGATAGAATCTGAGCACGGAACCTTCACGTGCAGTCACAATGAGCCTTTGGCCATTGTCTCCGGAACTCTCACGTGTCACAATGGGCTCTTGGCCTATAACAGGCAGTGAAAAATGGCCGCCGTCTTCAGTCTGCTGCTGGTGCAGCAGCAGACCACATGGCAGGGGGGGTCTGTGCCCAGCTTCAGGAGAGTTGGGAAGACAACTGCTCGCCTGTCTGTTTTTTGAATTTCCCACTCAGTTACTGCACACTTTAGAGCAAAAGGGGGATGGAGGGTGTGTTAAAATAGGTGGAGATATGCAGATTCAAAACGCGTTGTGCACAGCTTGAACACACACACATACACAGTAGAACTGTCATTGAGAAGGCCTCCAGAGCTTCTAGAAATGCCTTCCCCTTGGCAATTTTTGCTCTCTCTCCACAATGGGTGTCGGTTTTAGGCCTTGGTGCGGCAGAAGTGGCTAACCATTTCTGGTTATCTCTCCTCTGCCTTTCGCATCCGTCGTCGTCGCCGCCGCTCAAGATCAAGTGTAGTATCTGATACGTCCCGTATTTGGGGACGAGTTGGGGGCTTTGCTTTCACCTATGTATATCAAACATTGTATTGCATTCAATATGCAATCAATCAATGTGTCTTTACTGGTTGCAACAGGTGTGTTAAGATGTAGGCCTGTATTAGGCCTTTGTTACAGTGTTGCAAATATACTGTGCCATCTACAAAATTAGGCCCCGGCTGTCAGTACTGTTTAAATTGAAGTATCCAATGAGTAGCTCTGCCATATATACCACTTTTCTGACTGCATGAATTCTTTTGTGAAACATTGTCTCCCTCTTGTGGACCACCGAATTTTAAATGTGGTGTATTATATGTATTTAAAAAAAAAGGAAAAATGGTGTCTGTGCTGATTTTGACTATGCTTGTCTTGTCCATCTACACCTGTGTGAGTATTGTAATGCTTTGGACCAATCAGGTGCGCTGCCTGCAGTAGATAGAATCTGAGCACGGAACCTTCACGTGCAGTCACAATGAGCCTTTGGCCATTGTCTCCGGAACTCTCACGTGTCACAATGGGCTCTTGGCCTATAACAGGCAGTGAAAAATGGCCGCCGTCTTCAGTCTGCTGCTGGTGCAGCAGCAGACCACATGGCAGGGGGGGTCTGTGCCCAGCTTCAGGAGAGTTGGGAAGACAACTGCTCGCCTGTCTGTTTTTTGAATTTCCCACTCAGTTACTGCACACTTTAGAGCAAAAGGGGGATGGAGGGTGTGTTAAAATAGGTGGAGATATGCAGATTCAAAACGCGTTGTGCACAGCTTGAACACACACACATACACAGTAGAACTGTCATTGAGAAGGCCTCCAGAGCTTCTAGAAATGCCTTCCCCTTGGCAATTTTTGCTCTCTCTCCACAATGGGTGTCGGTTTTAGGCCTTGGTGCGGCAGAAGTGGCAAACCATTTCTGGTTATCTCTCCTTTGCCTTTCGCATCCGTCGTCGTCGCCGCCACTCAAGATCAAGTGTAGTATCTGATACGTCCCCTATTTGGGGACCAGTTGGGGGCTTTGCTTTCACCTATGTATGTCAAACATTGTATTGCATTCAATATGCAATCAATCAATGTGTCTTTACTGGTTGCAACAGGTGTGTTAAGATGTAGGCCTGTATTAGGCCTTTGTTACAGTGTTGCAAATATACTGTGCCATCTACAAAATTAGGCCCCGGCTGTCAGTACTGTTTAAATTGAAGTATCCAATGAGTAGCTCTGCCATATATACCACTTTTCTGACGGCATGAATTCTTTTGTGAAACATTGTCTCCCTCTTGTGGACCACCGAATTTTAAATGTGGTGTATTATATGTATTTAAAAAAAAGGAAAAATGGTGTCTGTGCTGATCTTGACTATGCTTGTCTTGTCCATCTACACCTGTGTGAGTATTGTAATGCTTTGGACCAATCAGGTGCGCTGCCTGCAGTAGATAGAATCTGAGCACGGAACCTTCACGTGCAGTCACAATGAGCCTTTGGCCATTGTCTCCGGAACTCTCACGTGTCACAATGGGCTCTTGGCCTATAACAGGCAGTGAAAAATGGCCGCCGTCTTCAGTCTGCTGCTGGTGCAGCAGCAGACCACATGGCAGGGGGGGTCTGTGCCCAGCTTCAGGAGAGTTGGGAAGACAACTGCTCGCCTGTCTGTTTTTTGAATTTCCCACTCAGTTACTGCACACTTTAGAGCAAAAGGGGGATGGAGGGTGTGTTAAAATAGGTGGAGATATGCAGATTCAAAACGCGTTGTGCACAGCTTGAACACACACACATACACAGTAGAACTGTCATTGAGAAGGCCTCCAGAGCTTCTAGAAATGCCTTCCCCTTGGCAATTTTTGCTCTCTCTCCACAATGGGTGTCGGTTTTAGGCCTTGGTGCGGCAGAAGTGGCAAACCATTTCTGGTTATCTCTCCTCTGCCTTTCGCATCCGTCGTCGTCGCCGCCGCTCAAGATCAAGTGTAGTATCTGATACGTCCCGTATTTGGGGACGAGTTGGGGGCTTTGCTTTCACCTATGTATATCAAACATTGTATTGCATTCAATATGCAATCAATCAATGTGTCTTTACTGGTTGCAACAGGTGTGTTAAGATGTAGGCCTGTATTAGGCCTTTGTTACAGTGTTGCAAATATACTGTGCCATCTACAAAATTAGGCCCCGGCTGTCAGTACTGTTTAAATTGAAGTATCCAATGAGTAGCTCTGCCATATATACCACTTTTCTGACTGCATGAATTCTTTTGTGAAACATTGTCTCCCTCTTGTGGACCACCGAATTTTAAATGTGGTGTATTATATGTATTTAAAAAAAAGGAAAAATGGTGTCTGTGCTGATCTTGACTATGCTTGTCTTGTCCATCTACACCTGTGTGAGTATTGTAATGCTTTGGACCAATCAGGTGCGCTGCCTGCAGTAGATAGAATCTGAGCACGGAACCTTCACGTGCAGTCACAATGAGCCTTTGGCCATTGTCTCCGGAACTCTCACGTGTCACAATGGGCTCTTGGCCTATAACAGGCAGTGAAAAATGGCCGCCGTCTTCAGTCTGCTGCTGGTGCAGCAGCAGACCACATGGCAGGGGGGGTCTGTGCCCAGCTTCAGGAGAGTTGGGAAGACAACTGCTCGCCTGTCTGTTTTTTGAATTTCCCACTCAGTTACTGCACACTTTAGAGCAAAAGGGGGATGGAGGGTGTGTTAAAATAGGTGGAGATATGCAGATTCAAAACGCGTTGTGCACAGCTTGAACACACACACATACACAGTAGAACTGTCATTGAGAAGGCCTCCAGAGCTTCTAGAAATGCCTTCCCCTTGGCAATTTTTGCTCTCTCTCCACAATGGGTGTCGGTTTTAGGCCTTGGTGCGGCAGAAGTGGCAAACCATTTCTGGTTATCTCTCCTCTGCCTTTCGCATCCGTCGTCGTCGCCGCCGCTCAAGATCAAGTGTAGTATCTGATACGTCCCGTATTTGGGGACGAGTTGGGGGCTTTGCTTTCACCTATGTATATCAAACATTGTATTGCATTCAATATGCAATCAATCAATGTGTCTTTACTGGTTGCAACAGGTGTGTTAAGATGTAGGCCTGTATTAGGCCTTTGTTACAGTGTTGCAAATATACTGTGCCATCTACAAAATTAGGCCCCGGCTGTCAGTACTGTTTAAATTGAAGTATCCAATGAGTAGCTCTGCCATATATACCACTTTTCTGACTGCATGAATTCTTTTGTGAAACATTGTCTCCCTCTTGTGGACCACCGAATTTTAAATGTGGTGTATTATATGTATTTAAAAAAAAAGGAAAAATGGTGTCTGTGCTGATTTTGACTATGCTTGTCTTGTCCATCTACACCTGTGTGAGTATTGTAATGCTTTGGACCAATCAGGTGCGCTGCCTGCAGTAGATAGAATCTGAGCACGGAACCTTCACGTGCAGTCACAATGAGCCTTTGGCCATTGTCTCCGGAACTCTCACGTGTCACAATGGGCTCTTGGCCTATAACAGGCAGTGAAAAATGGCCGCCGTCTTCAGTCTGCTGCTGGTGCAGCAGCAGACCACATGGCAGGGGGGGTCTGTGCCCAGCTTCAGGAGAGTTGGGAAGACAACTGCTCGCCTGTCTGTTTTTTGAATTTCCCACTCAGTTACTGCACACTTTAGAGCAAAAGGGGGATGGAGGGTGTGTTAAAATAGGTGGAGATATGCAGATTCAAAACGCGTTGTGCACAGCTTGAACACACACACATACACAGTAGAACTGTCATTGAGAAGGCCTCCAGAGCTTCTAGAAATGCCTTCCCCTTGGCAATTTTTGCTCTCTCTCCACAATGGGTGTCGGTTTTAGGCCTTGGTGCGGCAGAAGTGGCAAACCATTTCTGGTTATCTCTTCTCTGCCTTTCGCAACCGTCGTCGTCGCCGCCGCTCAAGATCAAGTGTAGTATCTGATACGTCCCCTATTTGGGGACCAGTTGGGGGCTTTGCTTTCACCTATGTATGTCAAACATTGTATTGCATTCAATATGCAATCAATCAATGTGTCTTTACTGGTTGCAACAGGTGTGTTAAGATGTAGGCCTGTATTAGGCCTTTGTTACAGTGTTGCAAATATACTGTGCCATCTACAAAATTAGGCCCCGGCTGTCAGTACTGTTTAAATTGAAGTATCCAATGAGTAGCTCTGCCATATATACCACTTTTCTGACTGCATGAATTCTTTTGTGAAACATTGTCTCCCTCTTGTGGACCACCGAATTTTAAATGTGGTGTATTATATGTATTTAAAAAAAAAGGAAAAATGGTGTCTGTGCTGATTTTGACTATGCTTGTCTTGTCCATCTACACCTGTGTGAGTATTGTAATGCTTTGGACCAATCAGGTGCGCTGCCTGCAGTAGATAGAATCTGAGCACGGAACCTTCACGTGCAGTCACAATGAGCCTTTGGCCATTGTCTCCGGAACTCTCACGTGTCACAATGGGCTCTTGGCCTATAACAGGCAGTGAAAAATGGCCGCCGTCTTCAGTCTGCTGCTGGTGCAGCAGCAGACCACATGGCAGGGGGGGTCTGTGCCCAGCTTCAGGAGAGTTGGGAAGACAACTGCTCGCCTGTCTGTTTTTTGAATTTCCCACTCAGTTACTGCACACTTTAGAGCAAAAGGGGGATGGAGGGTGTGTTAAAATAGGTGGAGATATGCAGATTCAAAACGCGTTGTGCACAGCTTGAACACACACACATACACAGTAGAACTGTCATTGAGAAGGCCTCCAGAGCTTCTAGAAATGCCTTCCCCTTGGCAATTTTTGCTCTCTCCACAATGGGTGTCGGTTTTAGGCCTTGGTGCGGCAGAAGTGGCAAACCATTTCTGGTTATCTCTCCTCTGCCTTTCGCATCCGTCATCGTCGCCGCCGCTCAAGATCAAGTGTAGTATCTGATACGTCCCGTATTTGGGGACCAGTTGGGGGCTTTGCTTTCACCTATGTATGTCAAACATTGTATTGCATTCAATATGCAATCAATCAATGTGTCTTTACTGGTTGCAACAGGTGTGTTAAGATGTAGGCCTGTATTAGGCCTTTGTTACAGTGTTGCAAATATACTGTGCCATCTACAAAATTAGGCCCCGGCTGTCAGTACTGTTTAAATTGAAGTATCCAATGAGTAGCTCTGCCATATATACCACTTTTCTGACTGCATGAATTCTTTTGTGAAACATTGTCTCCCTCTTGTGGACCACCGAATTTTAAATGTGGTGTATTATATGTATTTAAAAAAAAAGGAAAAATGGTGTCTGTGCTGATTTTGACTATGCTTGTCTTGTCCATCTACACCTGTGTGAGTATTGTAATGCTTTGGACCAATCAGGTGCGCTGCCTGCAGTAGATAGAATCTGAGCACGGAACCTTCACGTGCAGTCACAATGAGCCTTTGGCCATTGTCTCCGGAACTCTCACGTGTCACAATGGGCTCTTGGCCTATAACAGGCAGTGAAAAATGGCCGCCGTCTTCAGTCTGCTGCTGGTGCAGCAGCAGACCACATGGCAGGGGGGGTCTGTGCCCAGCTTCAGGAGAGTTGGGAAGACAACTGCTCGCCTGTCTGTTTTTTGAATTTCCCACTCAGTTACTGCACACTTTAGAGCAAAAGGGGGATGGAGGGTGTGTTAAAATAGGTGGAGATATGCAGATTCAAAACGCGTTGTGCACAGCTTGAACACACACACATACACAGTAGAACTGTCATTGAGAAGGCCTCCAGAGCTTCTAGAAATGCCTTCCCCTTGGCAATTTTTGCTCTCTCCACAATGGGTGTCGGTTTTAGGCCTTGGTGCGGCAGAAGTGGCAAACCATTTCTGGTTATCTCTCCTCTGCCTTTCGCATCCGTCATCGTCGCCGCCGCTCAACATCAAGTGTAGTATCTGATACGTCCCGTATTTGGGGACCAGTTGGGGGCTTTGCTTTCACCTATGTATGTCAAACATTGTATTGCATTCAATATGCAATCAATCAATGTGTCTTTACTGGTTGCAACAGGTGTGTTAAGATGTAGGCCTGTATTAGGCCTTTGTTACAGTGTTGCAAATATACTGTGCCATCTACAAAATTAGGCCCCGGCTGTCAGTACTGTTTAAATTGAAGTATCCAATGAGTAGCTCTGCCATATATACCACTTTTCTGACTGCATGAATTCTTTTGTGAAACATTGTCTCCCTCTTGTGGACCACCGAATTTTAAATGTGGTGTATTATATGTATTTAAAAAAAAAGGAAAAATGGTGTCTGTGCTGATTTTGACTATGCTTGTCTTGTCCATCTACACCTGTGTGAGTATTGTAATGCTTTGGACCAATCAGGTGCGCTGCCTGCAGTAGATAGAATCTGAGCACGGAACCTTCACGTGCAGTCACAATGAGCCTTTGGCCATTGTCTCCGGAACTCTCACGTGTCACAATGGGCTCTTGGCCTATAACAGGCAGTGAAAAATGGCCGCCGTCTTCAGTCTGCTGCTGGTGCAGCAGCAGACCACATGGCAGGGGGGGTCTGTGCCCAGCTTCAGGAGAGTTGGGAAGACAACTGCTCGCCTGTCTGTTTTTTGAATTTCCCACTCAGTTACTGCACACTTTAGAGCAAAAGGGGGATGGAGGGTGTGTTAAAATAGGTGGAGATATGCAGATTCAAAACGCGTTGTGCACAGCTTGAACACACACACATACACAGTAGAACTGTCATTGAGAAGGCCTCCAGAGCTTCTAGAAATGCCTTCCCCTTGGCAATTTTTGCTCTCTCCACAATGGGTGTCGGTTTTAGGCCTTGGTGCGGCAGAAGTGGCAAACCATTTCTGGTTATCTCTCCTCTGCCTTTCGCATCCGTCATCGTCGCCGCCGCTCAAGATCAAGTGTAGTATCTGATACGTCCCCTATTTGGGGACCAGTTGGGGGCTTTGCTTTCACCTATGTATGTCAAACATTGTATTGCATTCAATATGCAATCAATCAATGTGTCTTTACTGGTTGCAACAGGTGTGTTAAGATGTAGGCCTGTATTAGGCCTTTGTTACAGTGTTGCAAATATACTGTGCCATCTACAAAATTAGGCCCCGGCTGTCAGTACTGTTTAAATTGAAGTATCCAATGAGTAGCTCTGCCATATATACCACTTTTCTGACGGCATGAATTCTTTTGTGAAACATTGTCTCCCTCTTGTGGACCACCGAATTTTAAATGTGGTGTATTATATGTATTTAAAAAAAAAGGAAAAATGGTGTCTGTGCTGATTTTGACTATGCTTGTCTTGTCCATCTACACCTGTGTGAGTATTGTAATGCTTTGGACCAATCAGGTGCGCTGCCTGCAGTAGATAGAATCTGAGCACGGAACCTTCACGTGCAGTCACAATGAGCCTTTGGCCATTGTCTCCGGAACTCTCACGTGTCACAATGGGCTCTTGGCCTATAACAGGCAGTGAAAAATGGCCGCCGTCTTCAGTCTGCTGCTGGTGCAGCAGCAGACCACATGGCAGGGGGGGTCTGTGCCCAGCTTCAGGAGAGTTGGGAAGACAACTGCTCGCCTGTCTGTTTTTTGAATTTCCCACTCAGTTACTGCACACTTTAGAGCAAAAGGGGGATGGAGGGTGTGTTAAAATAGGTGGAGATATGCAGATTCAAAACGCGTTGTGCACAGCTTGAACACACACACATACACAGTAGAACTGTCATTGAGAAGGCCTCCAGAGCTTCTAGAAATGCCTTCCCCTTGGCAATTTTTGCTCTCTCTCCACAATGGGTGTCGGTTTTAGGCCTTGGTGCGGCAGAAGTGGCAAACCATTTCTGGTTATCTCTCCTCTGCCTTTCGCATCCGTCGTCGTCGCCGCCGCTCAAGATCAAGTGTAGTATCTGATACGTCCCGTATTTGGGGACGAGTTGGGGGCTTTGCTTTCACCTATGTATATCAAACATTGTATTGCATTCAATATGCAATCAATCAATGTGTCTTTACTGGTTGCAACAGGTGTGTTAAGATGTAGGCCTGTATTAGGCCTTTGTTACAGTGTTGCAAATATACTGTGCCATCTACAAAATTAGGCCCCGGCTGTCAGTACTGTTTAAATTGAAGTATCCAATGAGTAGCTCTGCCATATATACCACTTTTCTGACTGCATGAATTCTTTTGTGAAACATTGTCTCCCTCTTGTGGACCACCGAATTTTAAATGTGGTGTATTATATGTATTTAAAAAAAAAGGAAAAATGGTGTCTGTGCTGATTTTGACTATGCTTGTCTTGTCCATCTACACCTGTGTGAGTATTGTAATGCTTTGGACCAATCAGGTGCGCTGCCTGCAGTAGATAGAATCTGAGCACGGAACCTTCACGTGCAGTCACAATGAGCCTTTGGCCATTGTCTCCGGAACTCTCACGTGTCACAATGGGCTCTTGGCCTATAACAGGCAGTGAAAAATGGCCGCCGTCTTCAGTCTGCTGCTGGTGCAGCAGCAGACCACATGGCAGGGGGGGTCTGTGCCCAGCTTCAGGAGAGTTGGGAAGACAACTGCTCGCCTGTCTGTTTTTTGAATTTCCCACTCAGTTACTGCACACTTTAGAGCAAAAGGGGGATGGAGGGTGTGTTAAAATAGGTGGAGATATGCAGATTCAAAACGCGTTGTGCACAGCTTGAACACACACACATACACAGTAGAACTGTAATTGAGAAGGCCTCCAGAGCTTCTAGAAATGCCTTCCCCTTGGCAATTTTTGCTCTCTCTCCACAATGGGTGTCGGTTTTAGGCCTTGGTGCGGCAGAAGTGGCAAACCATTTCTGGTTATCTCTTCTCTGCCTTTCGCAACCGTCGTCGTCGCCGCCGCTCAAGATCAAGTGTAGTATCTGATACGTCCCCTATTTGGGGACCAGTTGGGGGCTTTGCTTTCACCTATGTATGTCAAACATTGTATTGCATTCAATATGCAATCAATCAATGTGTCTTTACTGGTTGCAACAGGTGTGTTAAGATGTAGGCCTGTATTAGGCCTTTGTTACAGTGTTGCAAATATACTGTGCCATCTACAAAATTAGGCCCCGGCTGTCAGTACTGTTTAAATTGAAGTATCCAATGAGTAGCTCTGCCATATATACCACTTTTCTGACGGCATGAATTCTTTTGTGAAACATTGTCTCCCTCTTGTGGACCACCGAATTTTAAATGTGGTGTATTATATGTATTTAAAAAAAAAGGAAAAATGGTGTCTGTGCTGATTTTGACTATGCTTGTCTTGTCCATCTACACCTGTGTGAGTATTGTAATGCTTTGGACCAATCAGGTGCGCTGCCTGCAGTAGATAGAATCTGAGCACGGAACCTTCACGTGCAGTCACAATGAGCCTTTGGCCATTGTCTCCGGAACTCTCACGTGTCACAATGGGCTCTTGGCCTATAACAGGCAGTGAAAAATGGCCGCCGTCTTCAGTCTGCTGCTGGTGCAGCAGCAGACCACATGGCAGGGGGGGTCTGTGCCCAGCTTCAGGAGAGTTGGGAAGACAACTGCTCGCCTGTCTGTTTTTTGAATTTCCCACTCAGTTACTGCACACTTTAGAGCAAAAGGGGGATGGAGGGTGTGTTAAAATAGGTGGAGATATGCAGATTCAAAACGCGTTGTGCACAGCTTGAACACACACACATACACAGTAGAACTGTCATTGAGAAGGCCTCCAGAGCTTCTAGAAATGCCTTCCCCTTGGCAATTTTTGCTCTCTCCACAATGGGTGTCGGTTTTAGGCCTTGGTGCGGCAGAAGTGGCAAACCATTTCTGGTTATCTCTCCTCTGCCTTTCGCATCCGTCATCGTCGCCGCCGCTCAAGATCAAGTGTAGTATCTGATACGTCCCGTATTTGGGGACCAGTTGGGGGCTTTGCTTTCACCTATGTATGTCAAACATTGTATTGCATTCAATATGCAATCAATCAATGTGTCTTTACTGGTTGCAACAGGTGTGTTAAGATGTAGGCCTGTATTAGGCCTTTGTTACAGTGTTGCAAATATACTGTGCCATCTACAAAATTAGGCCCCGGCTGTCAGTACTGTTTAAATTGAAGTATCCAATGAGTAGCTCTGCCATATATACCACTTTTCTGACTGCATGAATTCTTTTGTGAAACATTGTCTCCCTCTTGTGGACCACCGAATTTTAAATGTGGTGTATTATATGTATTTAAAAAAAAAGGAAAAATGGTGTCTGTGCTGATTTTGACTATGCTTGTCTTGTCCATCTACACCTGTGTGAGTATTGTAATGCTTTGGACCAATCAGGTGCGCTGCCTGCAGTAGATAGAATCTGAGCACGGAACCTTCACGTGCAGTCACAATGAGCCTTTGGCCATTGTCTCCGGAACTCTCACGTGTCACAATGGGCTCTTGGCCTATAACAGGCAGTGAAAAATGGCCGCCGTCTTCAGTCTGCTGCTGGTGCAGCAGCAGACCACATGGCAGGGGGGGTCTGTGCCCAGCTTCAGGAGAGTTGGGAAGACAACTGCTCGCCTGTCTGTTTTTTGAATTTCCCACTCAGTTACTGCACACTTTAGAGCAAAAGGGGGATGGAGGGTGTGTTAAAATAGGTGGAGATATGCAGATTCAAAACGCGTTGTGCACAGCTTGAACACACACACATACACAGTAGAACTGTCATTGAGAAGGCCTCCAGAGCTTCTAGAAATGCCTTCCCCTTGGCAATTTTTGCTCTCTCTCCACAATGGGTGTCGGTTTTAGGCCTTGGTGCGGCAGAAGTGGCAAACCATTTCTGGTTATCTCTTCTCTGCCTTTCGCAACCGTCGTCGTCGCCGCCGCTCAAGATCAAGTGTAGTATCTGATACGTCCCCTATTTGGGGACCAGTTGGGGGCTTTGCTTTCACCTATGTATGTCAAACATTGTATTGCATTCAATATGCAATCAATCAATGTGTCTTTACTGGTTGCAACAGGTGTGTTAAGATGTAGGCCTGTATTAGGCCTTTGTTACAGTGTTGCAAATATACTGTGCCATCTACAAAATTAGGCCCCGGCTGTCAGTACTGTTTAAATTGAAGTATCCAATGAGTAGCTCTGCCATATATACCACTTTTCTGACGGCATGAATTCTTTTGTGAAACATTGTCTCCCTCTTGTGGACCACCGAATTTTAAATGTGGTGTATTATATGTATTTAAAAAAAAAGGAAAAATGGTGTCTGTGCTGATTTTGACTATGCTTGTCTTGTCCATCTACACCTGTGTGAGTATTGTAATGCTTTGGACCAATCAGGTGCGCTGCCTGCAGTAGATAGAATCTGAGCACGGAACCTTCACGTGCAGTCACAATGAGCCTTTGGCCATTGTCTCCGGAACTCTCACGTGTCACAATGGGCTCTTGGCCTATAACAGGCAGTGAAAAATGGCCGCCGTCTTCAGTCTGCTGCTGGTGCAGCAGCAGACCACATGGCAGGGGGGGTCTGTGCCCAGCTTCAGGAGAGTTGGGAAGACAACTGCTCGCCTGTCTGTTTTTTGAATTTCCCACTCAGTTACTGCACACTTTAGAGCAAAAGGGGGATGGAGGGTGTGTTAAAATAGGTGGAGATATGCAGATTCAAAACGCGTTGTGCACAGCTTGAACACACACACATACACAGTAGAACTGTCATTGAGAAGGCCTCCAGAGCTTCTAGAAATGCCTTCCCCTTGGCAATTTTTGCTCTCTCTCCACAATGGGTGTCGGTTTTAGGCCTTGGTGCGGCAGAAGTGGCAAACCATTTCTGGTTATCTCTTCTCTGCCTTTCGCAACCGTCGTCGTCGCCGCCGCTCAAGATCAAGTGTAGTATCTGATACGTCCCCTATTTGGGGACCAGTTGGGGGCTTTGCTTTCACCTATGTATGTCAAACATTGTATTGCATTCAATATGCAATCAATCAATGTGTCTTTACTGGTTGCAACAGGTGTGTTAAGATGTAGGCCTGTATTAGGCCTTTGTTACAGTGTTGCAAATATACTGTGCCATCTACAAAATTAGGCCCCGGCTGTCAGTACTGTTTAAATTGAAGTATCCAATGAGTAGCTCTGCCATATATACCACTTTTCTGACGGCATGAATTCTTTTGTGAAACATTGTCTCCCTCTTGTGGACCACCGAATTTTAAATGTGGTGTATTATATGTATTTAAAAAAAAAGGAAAAATGGTGTCTGTGCTGATTTTGACTATGCTTGTCTTGTCCATCTACACCTGTGTGAGTATTGTAATGCTTTGGACCAATCAGGTGCGCTGCCTGCAGTAGATAGAATCTGAGCACGGAACCTTCACGTGCAGTCACAATGAGCCTTTGGCCATTGTCTCCGGAACTCTCACGTGTCACAATGGGCTCTTGGCCTATAACAGGCAGTGAAAAATGGCCGCCGTCTTCAGTCTGCTGCTGGTGCAGCAGCAGACCACATGGCAGGGGGGGTCTGTGCCCAGCTTCAGGAGAGTTGGGAAGACAACTGCTCGCCTGTCTGTTTTTTGAATTTCCCACTCAGTTACTGCACACTTTAGAGCAAAAGGGGGATGGAGGGTGTGTTAAAATAGGTGGAGATATGCAGATTCAAAACGCGTTGTGCACAGCTTGAACACACACACATACACAGTAGAACTGTCATTGAGAAGGCCTCCAGAGCTTCTAGAAATGCCTTCCCCTTGGCAATTTTTGCTCTCTCTCCACAATGGGTGTCGGTTTTAGGCCTTGGTGCGGCAGAAGTGGCAAACCATTTCTGGTTATCTCTCCTCTGCCTTTCGCATCCGTCGTCGTCGCCGCCGCTCAAGATCAAGTGTAGTATCTGATACGTCCCGTATTTGGGGACGAGTTGGGGGCTTTGCTTTCACCTATGTATATCAAACATTGTATTGCATTCAATATGCAATCAATCAATGTGTCTTTACTGGTTGCAACAGGTGTGTTAAGATGTAGGCCTGTATTAGGCCTTTGTTACAGTGTTGCAAATATACTGTGCCATCTACAAAATTAGGCCCCGGCTGTCAGTACTGTTTAAATTGAAGTATCCAATGAGTAGCTCTGCCATATATACCACTTTTCTGACGGCATGAATTCTTTTGTGAAACATTGTTTCCCTCTTGTGGACCACCGAATTTTAAATGTGGTGTATTATATGTATTTAAAAAAAAGGAAAAATGGTGTCTGTGCTGATCTTGACTATGCTTGTCTTGTCCATCTACACCTGTGTGAGTATTGTAATGCTTTGGACCAATCAAGTGCGCTGCCTGCAGTAGATAGAATCTGAGCACGGAACCTTCACGTGCAGTCACAATGAGCCTTTGGCCATTGTCTCCGGAACTCTCACGTGTCACAATGGGCTCTTGGCCTATAACAGGCAGTGAAAAATGGCCGCCGTCTTCAGTCTGCTGCTGGTGCAGCAGCAGACCACATGGCAGGGGGGGTCTGTGCCCAGCTTCAGGAGAGTTGGGAAGACAACTGCTCGCCTGTCTGTTTTTTGAATTTCCCACTCAGTTACTGCACACTTTAGAGCAAAAGGGGGATGGAGGGTGTGTTAAAATAGGTGGAGATATGCAGATTCAAAACGCGTTGTGCACAGCTTGAACACACACACATACACAGTAGAACTGTCATTGAGAAGGCCTCCAGAGCTTCTAGAAATGCCTTCCCCTTGGCAATTTTTGCTCTCTCTCCACAATGGGTGTCGGTTTTAGGCCTTGGTGCGGCAGAAGTGGCAAACCATTTCTGGTTATCTCTCCTTTGCCTTTCGCATCCGTCGTCGTCGCCGCCACTCAAGATCAAGTGTAGTATCTGATACGTCCCCTATTTGGGGACCAGTTGGGGGCTTTGCTTTCACCTATGTATGTCAAACATTGTATTGCATTCAATATGCAATCAATCAATGTGTCTTTACTGGTTGCAACAGGTGTGTTAAGATGTAGGCCTGTATTAGGCCTTTGTTACAGTGTTGCAAATATACTGTGCCATCTACAAAATTAGGCCCCGGCTGTCAGTACTGTTTAAATTGAAGTATCCAATGAGTAGCTCTGCCATATATACCACTTTTCTGACGGCATGAATTCTTTTGTGAAACATTGTCTCCCTCTTGTGGACCACCGAATTTTAAATGTGGTGTATTATATGTATTTAAAAAAAAGGAAAAATGGTGTCTGTGCTGATCTTGACTATGCTTGTCTTGTCCATCTACACCTGTGTGAGTATTGTAATGCTTTGGACCAATCAGGTGCGCTGCCTGCAGTAGATAGAATCTGAGCACGGAACCTTCACGTGCAGTCACAATGAGCCTTTGGCCATTGTCTCCGGAACTCTCACGTGTCACAATGGGCTCTTGGCCTATAACAGGCAGTGAAAAATGGCCGCCGTCTTCAGTCTGCTGCTGGTGCAGCAGCAGACCACATGGCAGGGGGGGTCTGTGCCCAGCTTCAGGAGAGTTGGGAAGACAACTGCTCGCCTGTCTGTTTTTTGAATTTCCCACTCAGTTACTGCACACTTTAGAGCAAAAGGGGGATGGAGGGTGTGTTAAAATAGGTGGAGATATGCAGATTCAAAACGCGTTGTGCACAGCTTGAACACACACACATACACAGTAGAACTGTCATTGAGAAGGCCTCCAGAGCTTCTAGAAATGCCTTCCCCTTGGCAATTTTTGCTCTCTCTCCACAATGGGTGTCGGTTTTAGGCCTTGGTGCGGCAGAAGTGGCAAACCATTTCTGGTTATCTCTCCTCTGCCTTTCGCATCCGTCGTCGTCGCCGCCGCTCAAGATCAAGTGTAGTATCTGATACGTCCCGTATTTGGGGACGAGTTGGGGGCTTTGCTTTCACCTATGTATATCAAACATTGTATTGCATTCAATATGCAATCAATCAATGTGTCTTTACTGGTTGCAACAGGTGTGTTAAGATGTAGGCCTGTATTAGGCCTTTGTTACAGTGTTGCAAATATACTGTGCCATCTACAAAATTAGGCCCCGGCTGTCAGTACTGTTTAAATTGAAGTATCCAATGAGTAGCTCTGCCATATATACCACTTTTCTGACTGCATGAATTCTTTTGTGAAACATTGTCTCCCTCTTGTGGACCACCGAATTTTAAATGTGGTGTATTATATGTATTTAAAAAAAAAGGAAAAATGGTGTCTGTGCTGATTTTGACTATGCTTGTCTTGTCCATCTACACCTGTGTGAGTATTGTAATGCTTTGGACCAATCAGGTGCGCTGCCTGCAGTAGATAGAATCTGAGCACGGAACCTTCACGTGCAGTCACAATGAGCCTTTGGCCATTGTCTCCGGAACTCTCACGTGTCACAATGGGCTCTTGGCCTATAACAGGCAGTGAAAAATGGCCGCCGTCTTCAGTCTGCTGCTGGTGCAGCAGCAGACCACATGGCAGGGGGGGTCTGTGCCCAGCTTCAGGAGAGTTGGGAAGACAACTGCTCGCCTGTCTGTTTTTTGAATTTCCCACTCAGTTACTGCACACTTTAGAGCAAAAGGGGGATGGAGGGTGTGTTAAAATAGGTGGAGATATGCAGATTCAAAACGCGTTGTGCACAGCTTGAACACACACACATACACAGTAGAACTGTCATTGAGAAGGCCTCCAGAGCTTCTAGAAATGCCTTCCCCTTGGCAATTTTTGCTCTCTCTCCACAATGGGTGTCGGTTTTAGGCCTTGGTGCGGCAGAAGTGGCAAACCATTTCTGGTTATCTCTTCTCTGCCTTTCGCAACCGTCGTCGTCGCCGCCGCTCAAGATCAAGTGTAGTATCTGATACGTCCCCTATTTGGGGACCAGTTGGGGGCTTTGCTTTCACCTATGTATGTCAAACATTGTATTGCATTCAATATGCAATCAATCAATGTGTCTTTACTGGTTGCAACAGGTGTGTTAAGATGTAGGCCTGTATTAGGCCTTTGTTACAGTGTTGCAAATATACTGTGCCATCTACAAAATTAGGCCCCGGCTGTCAGTACTGTTTAAATTGAAGTATCCAATGAGTAGCTCTGCCATATATACCACTTTTCTGACTGCATGAATTCTTTTGTGAAACATTGTCTCCCTCTTGTGGACCACCGAATTTTAAATGTGGTGTATTATATGTATTTAAAAAAAAAGGAAAAATGGTGTCTGTGCTGATTTTGACTATGCTTGTCTTGTCCATCTACACCTGTGTGAGTATTGTAATGCTTTGGACCAATCAGGTGCGCTGCCTGCAGTAGATAGAATCTGAGCACGGAACCTTCACGTGCAGTCACAATGAGCCTTTGGCCATTGTCTCCGGAACTCTCACGTGTCACAATGGGCTCTTGGCCTATAACAGGCAGTGAAAAATGGCCGCCGTCTTCAGTCTGCTGCTGGTGCAGCAGCAGACCACATGGCAGGGGGGGTCTGTGCCCAGCTTCAGGAGAGTTGGGAAGACAACTGCTCGCCTGTCTGTTTTTTGAATTTCCCACTCAGTTACTGCACACTTTAGAGCAAAAGGGGGATGGAGGGTGTGTTAAAATAGGTGGAGATATGCAGATTCAAAACGCGTTGTGCACAGCTTGAACACACACACATACACAGTAGAACTGTCATTGAGAAGGCCTCCAGAGCTTCTAGAAATGCCTTCCCCTTGGCAATTTTTGCTCTCTCTCCACAATGGGTGTCGGTTTTAGGCCTTGGTGCGGCAGAAGTGGCTAACCATTTCTGGTTATCTCTCCTCTGCCTTTCGCATCCGTCGTCGTCGCCGCCGCTCAAGATCAAGTGTAGTATCTGATACGTCCCGTATTTGGGGACGAGTTGGGGGCTTTGCTTTCACCTATGTATATCAAACATTGTATTGCATTCAATATGCAATCAATCAATGTGTCTTTACTGGTTGCAACAGGTGTGTTAAGATGTAGGCCTGTATTAGGCCTTTGTTACAGTGTTGCAAATATACTGTGCCATCTACAAAATTAGGCCCCGGCTGTCAGTACTGTTTAAATTGAAGTATCCAATGAGTAGCTCTGCCATATATACCACTTTTCTGACTGCATGAATTCTTTTGTGAAACATTGTCTCCCTCTTGTGGACCACCGAATTTTAAATGTGGTGTATTATATGTATTTAAAAAAAAAGGAAAAATGGTGTCTGTGCTGATTTTGACTATGCTTGTCTTGTCCATCTACACCTGTGTGAGTATTGTAATGCTTTGGACCAATCAGGTGCGCTGCCTGCAGTAGATAGAATCTGAGCACGGAACCTTCACGTGCAGTCACAATGAGCCTTTGGCCATTGTCTCCGGAACTCTCACGTGTCACAATGGGCTCTTGGCCTATAACAGGCAGTGAAAAATGGCCGCCGTCTTCAGTCTGCTGCTGGTGCAGCAGCAGACCACATGGCAGGGGGGGTCTGTGCCCAGCTTCAGGAGAGTTGGGAAGACAACTGCTCGCCTGTCTGTTTTTTGAATTTCCCACTCAGTTACTGCACACTTTAGAGCAAAAGGGGGATGGAGGGTGTGTTAAAATAGGTGGAGATATGCAGATTCAAAACGCGTTGTGCACAGCTTGAACACACACACATACACAGTAGAACTGTCATTGAGAAGGCCTCCAGAGCTTCTAGAAATGCCTTCCCCTTGGCAATTTTTGCTCTCTCTCCACAATGGGTGTCGGTTTTAGGCCTTGGTGCGGCAGAAGTGGCAAACCATTTCTGGTTATCTCTTCTCTGCCTTTCGCAACCGTCGTCGTCGCCGCCGCTCAAGATCAAGTGTAGTATCTGATACGTCCCCTATTTGGGGACCAGTTGGGGGCTTTGCTTTCACCTATGTATGTCAAACATTGTATTGCATTCAATATGCAATCAATCAATGTGTCTTTACTGGTTGCAACAGGTGTGTTAAGATGTAGGCCTGTATTAGGCCTTTGTTACAGTGTTGCAAATATACTGTGCCATCTACAAAATTAGGCCCCGGCTGTCAGTACTGTTTAAATTGAAGTATCCAATGAGTAGCTCTGCCATATATACCACTTTTCTGACTGCATGAATTCTTTTGTGAAACATTGTCTCCCTCTTGTGGACCACCGAATTTTAAATGTGGTGTATTATATGTATTTAAAAAAAAAGGAAAAATGGTGTCTGTGCTGATTTTGACTATGCTTGTCTTGTCCATCTACACCTGTGTGAGTATTGTAATGCTTTGGACCAATCAGGTGCGCTGCCTGCAGTAGATAGAATCTGAGCACGGAACCTTCACGTGCAGTCACAATGAGCCTTTGGCCATTGTCTCCGGAACTCTCACGTGTCACAATGGGCTCTTGGCCTATAACAGGCAGTGAAAAATGGCCGCCGTCTTCAGTCTGCTGCTGGTGCAGCAGCAGACCACATGGCAGGGGGGGTCTGTGCCCAGCTTCAGGAGAGTTGGGAAGACAACTGCTCGCCTGTCTGTTTTTTGAATTTCCCACTCAGTTACTGCACACTTTAGAGCAAAAGGGGGATGGAGGGTGTGTTAAAATAGGTGGAGATATGCAGATTCAAAACGCGTTGTGCACAGCTTGAACACACACACATACACAGTAGAACTGTCATTGAGAAGGCCTCCAGAGCTTCTAGAAATGCCTTCCCCTTGGCAATTTTTGCTCTCTCTCCACAATGGGTGTCGGTTTTAGGCCTTGGTGCGGCAGAAGTGGCAAACCATTTCTGGTTATCTCTCCTTTGCCTTTCGCATCCGTCGTCGTCGCCGCCACTCAAGATCAAGTGTAGTATCTGATACGTCCCCTATTTGGGGACCAGTTGGGGGCTTTGCTTTCACCTATGTATGTCAAACATTGTATTGCATTCAATATGCAATCAATCAATGTGTCTTTACTGGTTGCAACAGGTGTGTTAAGATGTAGGCCTGTATTAGGCCTTTGTTACAGTGTTGCAAATATACTGTGCCATCTACAAAATTAGGCCCCGGCTGTCAGTACTGTTTAAATTGAAGTATCCAATGAGTAGCTCTGCCATATATACCACTTTTCTGACGGCATGAATTCTTTTGTGAAACATTGTCTCCCTCTTGTGGACCACCGAATTTTAAATGTGGTGTATTATATGTATTTAAAAAAAAGGAAAAATGGTGTCTGTGCTGATCTTGACTATGCTTGTCTTGTCCATCTACACCTGTGTGAGTATTGTAATGCTTTGGACCAATCAGGTGCGCTGCCTGCAGTAGATAGAATCTGAGCACGGAACCTTCACGTGCAGTCACAATGAGCCTTTGGCCATTGTCTCCGGAACTCTCACGTGTCACAATGGGCTCTTGGCCTATAACAGGCAGTGAAAAATGGCCGCCGTCTTCAGTCTGCTGCTGGTGCAGCAGCAGACCACATGGCAGGGGGGGTCTGTGCCCAGCTTCAGGAGAGTTGGGAAGACAACTGCTCGCCTGTCTGTTTTTTGAATTTCCCACTCAGTTACTGCACACTTTAGAGCAAAAGGGGGATGGAGGGTGTGTTAAAATAGGTGGAGATATGCAGATTCAAAACGCGTTGTGCACAGCTTGAACACACACACATACACAGTAGAACTGTCATTGAGAAGGCCTCCAGAGCTTCTAAAAATGCCTTCCCCTTGGCAATTTTTGCTCTCTCTCCACAATGGGTGTCGGTTTTAGGCCTTGGTGCGGCAGAAGTGGCAAACCATTTCTGGTTATCTCTCCTCTGCCTTTCGCATCCGTCGTCGTCGCCGCCGCTCAAGATCAAGTGTAGTATCTGATACGTCCCGTATTTGGGGACGAGTTGGGGGCTTTGCTTTCACCTATGTATATCAAACATTGTATTGCATTCAATATGCAATCAATCAATGTGTCTTTACTGGTTGCAACAGGTGTGTTAAGATGTAGGCCTGTATTAGGCCTTTGTTACAGTGTTGCAAATATACTGTGCCATCTACAAAATTAGGCCCCGGCTGTCAGTACTGTTTAAATTGAAGTATCCAATGAGTAGCTCTGCCATATATACCACTTTTCTGACTGCATGAATTCTTTTGTGAAACATTGTCTCCCTCTTGTGGACCACCGAATTTTAAATGTGGTGTATTATATGTATTTAAAAAAAAAGGAAAAATGGTGTCTGTGCTGATTTTGACTATGCTTGTCTTGTCCATCTACACCTGTGTGAGTATTGTAATGCTTTGGACCAATCAGGTGCGCTGCCTGCAGTAGATAGAATCTGAGCACGGAACCTTCACGTGCAGTCACAATGAGCCTTTGGCCATTGTCTCCGGAACTCTCACGTGTCACAATGGGCTCTTGGCCTATAACAGGCAGTGAAAAATGGCCGCCGTCTTCAGTCTGCTGCTGGTGCAGCAGCAGACCACATGGCAGGGGGGGTCTGTGCCCAGCTTCAGGAGAGTTGGGAAGACAACTGCTCGCCTGTCTGTTTTTTGAATTTCCCACTCAGTTACTGCACACTTTAGAGCAAAAGGGGGATGGAGGGTGTGTTAAAATAGGTGGAGATATGCAGATTCAAAACGCGTTGTGCACAGCTTGAACACACACACATACACAGTAGAACTGTCATTGAGAAGGCCTCCAGAGCTTCTAGAAATGCCTTCCCCTTGGCAATTTTTGCTCTCTCTCCACAATGGGTGTCGGTTTTAGGCCTTGGTGCGGCAGAAGTGGCAAACCATTTCTGGTTATCTCTTCTCTGCCTTTCGCAACCGTCGTCGTCGCCGCCGCTCAAGATCAAGTGTAGTATCTGATACGTCCCCTATTTGGGGACCAGTTGGGGGCTTTGCTTTCACCTATGTATGTCAAACATTGTATTGCATTCAATATGCAATCAATCAATGTGTCTTTACTGGTTGCAACAGGTGTGTTAAGATGTAGGCCTGTATTAGGCCTTTGTTACAGTGTTGCAAATATACTGTGCCATCTACAAAATTAGGCCCCGGCTGTCAGTACTGTTTAAATTGAAGTATCCAATGAGTAGCTCTGCCATATATACCACTTTTCTGACTGCATGAATTCTTTTGTGAAACATTGTCTCCCTCTTGTGGACCACCGAATTTTAAATGTGGTGTATTATATGTATTTAAAAAAAAAGGAAAAATGGTGTCTGTGCTGATTTTGACTATGCTTGTCTTGTCCATCTACACCTGTGTGAGTATTGTAATGCTTTGGACCAATCAGGTGCGCTGCCTGCAGTAGATAGAATCTGAGCACGGAACCTTCACGTGCAGTCACAATGAGCCTTTGGCCATTGTCTCCGGAACTCTCACGTGTCACAATGGGCTCTTGGCCTATAACAGGCAGTGAAAAATGGCCGCCGTCTTCAGTCTGCTGCTGGTGCAGCAGCAGACCACATGGCAGGGGGGGTCTGTGCCCAGCTTCAGGAGAGTTGGGAAGACAACTGCTCGCCTGTCTGTTTTTTGAATTTCCCACTCAGTTACTGCACACTTTAGAGCAAAAGGGGGATGGAGGGTGTGTTAAAATAGGTGGAGATATGCAGATTCAAAACGCGTTGTGCACAGCTTGAACACACACACATACACAGTAGAACTGTCATTGAGAAGGCCTCCAGAGCTTCTAGAAATGCCTTCCCCTTGGCAATTTTTGCTCTCTCCACAATGGGTGTCGGTTTTAGGCCTTGGTGCGGCAGAAGTGGCAAACCATTTCTGGTTATCTCTCCTCTGCCTTTCGCATCCGTCATCGTCGCCGCCGCTCAAGATCAAGTGTAGTATCTGATACGTCCCGTATTTGGGGACCAGTTGGGGGCTTTGCTTTCACCTATGTATGTCAAACATTGTATTGCATTCAATATGCAATCAATCAATGTGTCTTTACTGGTTGCAACAGGTGTGTTAAGATGTAGGCCTGTATTAGGCCTTTGTTACAGTGTTGCAAATATACTGTGCCATCTACAAAATTAGGCCCCGGCTGTCAGTACTGTTTAAATTGAAGTATCCAATGAGTAGCTCTGCCATATATACCACTTTTCTGACGGCATGAATTCTTTTGTGAAACATTGTCTCCCTCTTGTGGACCACCGAATTTTAAATGTGGTGTATTATATGTATTTAAAAAAAAGGAAAAATGGTGTCTGTGCTGATCTTGACTATGCTTGTCTTGTCCATCTACACCTGTGTGAGTATTGTAATGCTTTGGACCAATCAGGTGCGCTGCCTGCAGTAGATAGAATCTGAGCACGGAACCTTCACGTGCAGTCACAATGAGCCTTTGGCCATTGTCTCCGGAACTCTCACGTGTCACAATGGGCTCTTGGCCTATAACAGGCAGTGAAAAATGGCCGCCGTCTTCAGTCTGCTGCTGGTGCAGCAGCAGACCACATGGCAGGGGGGGTCTGTGCCCAGCTTCAGGAGAGTTGGGAAGACAACTGCTCGCCTGTCTGTTTTTTGAATTTCCCACTCAGTTACTGCACACTTTAGAGCAAAAGGGGGATGGAGGGTGTGTTAAAATAGGTGGAGATATGCAGATTCAAAACGCGTTGTGCACAGCTTGAACACACACACATACACAGTAGAACTGTCATTGAGAAGGCCTCCAGAGCTTCTAGAAATGCCTTCCCCTTGGCACTGTTTGCTCTCTCTCCACAATGGGTGTCGGTTTTAGGCCTTGGTGCGGCAGAAGTGGCAAACCATTTCTGGTTATCTCTCCTTTGCCTTTCGCATCCGTCGTCGTCGCCGCCACTCAAGATCAAGTGTAGTATCTGATACGTCCCCTATTTGGGGACCAGTTGGGGGCTTTGCTTTCACCTATGTATGTCAAACATTGTATTGCATTCAATATGCAATCAATCAATGTGTCTTTACTGGTTGCAACAGGTGTGTTAAGATGTAGGCCTGTATTAGGCCTTTGTTACAGTGTTGCAAATATACTGTGCCATCTACAAAATTAGGCCCCGGCTGTCAGTACTGTTTAAATTGAAGTATCCAATGAGTAGCTCTGCCATATATACCACTTTTCTGACTGCATGAATTCTTTTGTGAAACATTGTCTCCCTCTTGTGGACCACCGAATTTTAAATGTGGTGTATTATATGTATTTAAAAAAAAAGGAAAAATGGTGTCTGTGCTGATTTTGACTATGCTTGTCTTGTCCATCTACACCTGTGTGAGTATTGTAATGCTTTGGACCAATCAGGTGCGCTGCCTGCAGTAGATAGAATCTGAGCACGGAACCTTCACGTGCAGTCACAATGAGCCTTTGGCCATTGTCTCCGGAACTCTCACGTGTCACAATGGGCTCTTGGCCTATAACAGGCAGTGAAAAATGGCCGCCGTCTTCAGTCTGCTGCTGGTGCAGCAGCAGACCACATGGCAGGGGGGGTCTGTGCCCAGCTTCAGGAGAGTTGGGAAGACAACTGCTCGCCTGTCTGTTTTTTGAATTTCCCACTCAGTTACTGCACACTTTAGAGCAAAAGGGGGATGGAGGGTGTGTTAAAATAGGTGGAGATATGCAGATTCAAAACGCGTTGTGCACAGCTTGAACACACACACATACACAGTAGAACTGTCATTGAGAAGGCCTCCAGAGCTTCTAGAAATGCCTTCCCCTTGGCAATTTTTGCTCTCTCTCCACAATGGGTGTCGGTTTTAGGCCTTGGTGCGGCAGAAGTGGCAAACCATTTCTGGTTATCTCTCCTCTGCCTTTCGCATCCGTCGTCGTCGCCGCCGCTCAAGATCAAGTGTAGTATCTGATACGTCCCGTATTTGGGGACGAGTTGGGGGCTTTGCTTTCACCTATGTATATCAAACATTGTATTGCATTCAATATGCAATCAATCAATGTGTCTTTACTGGTTGCAACAGGTGTGTTAAGATGTAGGCCTGTATTAGGCCTTTGTTACAGTGTTGCAAATATACTGTGCCATCTACAAAATTAGGCCCCGGCTGTCAGTACTGTTTAAATTGAAGTATCCAATGAGTAGCTCTGCCATATATACCACTTTTCTGACTGCATGAATTCTTTTGTGAAACATTGTCTCCCTCTTGTGGACCACCGAATTTTAAATGTGGTGTATTATATGTATTTAAAAAAAAAGGAAAAATGGTGTCTGTGCTGATTTTGACTATGCTTGTCTTGTCCATCTACACCTGTGTGAGTATTGTAATGCTTTGGACCAATCAGGTGCGCTGCCTGCAGTAGATAGAATCTGAGCACGGAACCTTCACGTGCAGTCACAATGAGCCTTTGGCCATTGTCTCCGGAACTCTCACGTGTCACAATGGGCTCTTGGCCTATAACAGGCAGTGAAAAATGGCCGCCGTCTTCAGTCTGCTGCTGGTGCAGCAGCAGACCACATGGCAGGGGGGGTCTGTGCCCAGCTTCAGGAGAGTTGGGAAGACAACTGCTCGCCTGTCTGTTTTTTGAATTTCCCACTCAGTTACTGCACACTTTAGAGCAAAAGGGGGATGGAGGGTGTGTTAAAATAGGTGGAGATATGCAGATTCAAAACGCGTTGTGCACAGCTTGAACACACACACATACACAGTAGAACTGTCATTGAGAAGGCCTCCAGAGCTTCTAGAAATGCCTTCCCCTTGGCAATTTTTGCTCTCTCCACAATGGGTGTCGGTTTTAGGCCTTGGTGCGGCAGAAGTGGCAAACCATTTCTGGTTATCTCTCCTCTGCCTTTCGCATCCGTCATCGTCGCCGCCGCTCAAGATCAAGTGTAGTATCTGATACGTCCCGTATTTGGGGACCAGTTGGGGGCTTTGCTTTCACCTATGTATGTCAAACATTGTATTGCATTCAATATGCAATCAATCAATGTGTCTTTACTGGTTGCAACAGGTGTGTTAAGATGTAGGCCTGTATTAGGCCTTTGTTACAGTGTTGCAAATATACTGTGCCATCTACAAAATTAGGCCCCGGCTGTCAGTACTGTTTAAATTGAAGTATCCAATGAGTAGCTCTGCCATATATACCACTTTTCTGACGGCATGAATTCTTTTGTGAAACATTGTCTCCCTCTTGTGGACCACCGAATTTTAAATGTGGTGTATTATATGTATTTAAAAAAAAAGGAAAAATGGTGTCTGTGCTGATTTTGACTATGCTTGTCTTGTCCATCTACACCTGTGTGAGTATTGTAATGCTTTGGACCAATCAGGTGCGCTGCCTGCAGTAGATAGAATCTGAGCACGGAACCTTCACGTGCAGTCACAATGAGCCTTTGGCCATTGTCTCCGGAACTCTCACGTGTCACAATGGGCTCTTGGCCTATAACAGGCAGTGAAAAATGGCCGCCGTCTTCAGTCTGCTGCTGGTGCAGCAGCAGACCACATGGCAGGGGGGGTCTGTGCCCAGCTTCAGGAGAGTTGGGAAGACAACTGCTCGCCTGTCTGTTTTTTGAATTTCCCACTCAGTTACTGCACACTTTAGAGCAAAAGGGGGATGGAGGGTGTGTTAAAATAGGTGGAGATATGCAGATTCAAAACGCGTTGTGCACAGCTTGAACACACACACATACACAGTAGAACTGTCATTGAGAAGGCCTCCAGAGCTTCTAGAAATGCCTTCCCCTTGGCAATTTTTGCTCTCTCTCCACAATGGGTGTCGGTTTTAGGCCTTGGTGCGGCAGAAGTGGCAAACCATTTCTGGTTATCTCTTCTCTGCCTTTCGCAACCGTCGTCGTCGCCGCCGCTCAAGATCAAGTGTAGTATCTGATACGTCCCCTATTTGGGGACCAGTTGGGGGCTTTGCTTTCACCTATGTATGTCAAACATTGTATTGCATTCAATATGCAATCAATCAATGTGTCTTTACTGGTTGCAACAGGTGTGTTAAGATGTAGGCCTGTATTAGGCCTTTGTTACAGTGTTGCAAATATACTGTGCCATCTACAAAATTAGGCCCCGGCTGTCAGTACTGTTTAAATTGAAGTATCCAATGAGTAGCTCTGCCATATATACCACTTTTCTGACGGCATGAATTCTTTTGTGAAACATTGTCTCCCTCTTGTGGACCACCGAATTTTAAATGTGGTGTATTATATGTATTTAAAAAAAAAGGAAAAATGGTGTCTGTGCTGATTTTGACTATGCTTGTCTTGTCCATCTACACCTGTGTGAGTATTGTAATGCTTTGGACCAATCAGGTGCGCTGCCTGCAGTAGATAGAATCTGAGCACGGAACCTTCACGTGCAGTCACAATGAGCCTTTGGCCATTGTCTCCGGAACTCTCACGTGTCACAATGGGCTCTTGGCCTATAACAGGCAGTGAAAAATGGCCGCCGTCTTCAGTCTGCTGCTGGTGCAGCAGCAGACCACATGGCAGGGGGGGTCTGTGCCCAGCTTCAGGAGAGTTGGGAAGACAACTGCTCGCCTGTCTGTTTTTTGAATTTCCCACTCAGTTACTGCACACTTTAGAGCAAAAGGGGGATGGAGGGTGTGTTAAAATAGGTGGAGATATGCAGATTCAAAACGCGTTGTGCACAGCTTGAACACACACACATACACAGTAGAACTGTCATTGAGAAGGCCTCCAGAGCTTCTAGAAATGCCTTCCCCTTGGCAATTTTTGCTCTCTCTCCACAATGGGTGTCGGTTTTAGGCCTTGGTGCGGCAGAAGTGGCAAACCATTTCTGGTTATCTCTTCTCTGCCTTTCGCAACCGTCGTCGTCGCCGCCGCTCAAGATCAAGTGTAGTATCTGATACGTCCCCTATTTGGGGACCAGTTGGGGGCTTTGCTTTCACCTATGTATGTCAAACATTGTATTGCATTCAATATGCAATCAATCAATGTGTCTTTACTGGTTGCAACAGGTGTGTTAAGATGTAGGCCTGTATTAGGCCTTTGTTACAGTGTTGCAAATATACTGTGCCATCTACAAAATTAGGCCCCGGCTGTCAGTACTGTTTAAATTGAAGTATCCAATGAGTAGCTCTGCCATATATACCACTTTTCTGACGGCATGAATTCTTTTGTGAAACATTGTCTCCCTCTTGTGGACCACCGAATTTTAAATGTGGTGTATTATATGTATTTAAAAAAAAAGGAAAAATGGTGTCTGTGCTGATTTTGACTATGCTTGTCTTGTCCATCTACACCTGTGTGAGTATTGTAATGCTTTGGACCAATCAGGTGCGCTGCCTGCAGTAGATAGAATCTGAGCACGGAACCTTCACGTGCAGTCACAATGAGCCTTTGGCCATTGTCTCCGGAACTCTCACGTGTCACAATGGGCTCTTGGCCTATAACAGGCAGTGAAAAATGGCCGCCGTCTTCAGTCTGCTGCTGGTGCAGCAGCAGACCACATGGCAGGGGGGGTCTGTGCCCAGCTTCAGGAGAGTTGGGAAGACAACTGCTCGCCTGTCTGTTTTTTGAATTTCCCACTCAGTTACTGCACACTTTAGAGCAAAAGGGGGATGGAGGGTGTGTTAAAATAGGTGGAGATATGCAGATTCAAAACGCGTTGTGCACAGCTTGAACACACACACATACACAGTAGAACTGTCATTGAGAAGGCCTCCAGAGCTTCTAGAAATGCCTTCCCCTTGGCAATTTTTGCTCTCTCTCCACAATGGGTGTCGGTTTTAGGCCTTGGTGCGGCAGAAGTGGCAAACCATTTCTGGTTATCTCTCCTCTGCCTTTCGCATCCGTCGTCGTCGCCGCCGCTCAAGATCAAGTGTAGTATCTGATACGTCCCGTATTTGGGGACGAGTTGGGGGCTTTGCTTTCACCTATGTATATCAAACATTGTATTGCATTCAATATGCAATCAATCAATGTGTCTTTACTGGTTGCAACAGGTGTGTTAAGATGTAGGCCTGTATTAGGCCTTTGTTACAGTGTTGCAAATATACTGTGCCATCTACAAAATTAGGCCCCGGCTGTCAGTACTGTTTAAATTGAAGTATCCAATGAGTAGCTCTGCCATATATACCACTTTTCTGACTGCATGAATTCTTTTGTGAAACATTGTCTCCCTCTTGTGGACCACCGAATTTTAAATGTGGTGTATTATATGTATTTAAAAAAAAAGGAAAAATGGTGTCTGTGCTGATTTTGACTATGCTTGTCTTGTCCATCTACACCTGTGTGAGTATTGTAATGCTTTGGACCAATCAGGTGCGCTGCCTGCAGTAGATAGAATCTGAGCACGGAACCTTCACGTGCAGTCACAATGAGCCTTTGGCCATTGTCTCCGGAACTCTCACGTGTCACAATGGGCTCTTGGCCTATAACAGGCAGTGAAAAATGGCCGCCGTCTTCAGTCTGCTGCTGGTGCAGCAGCAGACCACATGGCAGGGGGGGTCTGTGCCCAGCTTCAGGAGAGTTGGGAAGACAACTGCTCGCCTGTCTGTTTTTTGAATTTCCCACTCAGTTACTGCACACTTTAGAGCAAAAGGGGGATGGAGGGTGTGTTAAAATAGGTGGAGATATGCAGATTCAAAACGCGTTGTGCACAGCTTGAACACACACACATACACAGTAGAACTGTCATTGAGAAGGCCTCCAGAGCTTCTAGAAATGCCTTCCCCTTGGCAATTTTTGCTCTCTCTCCACAATGGGTGTCGGTTTTAGGCCTTGGTGCGGCAGAAGTGGCAAACCATTTCTGGTTATCTCTTCTCTGCCTTTCGCAACCGTCGTCGTCGCCGCCGCTCAAGATCAAGTGTAGTATCTGATACGTCCCCTATTTGGGGACCAGTTGGGGGCTTTGCTTTCACCTATGTATGTCAAACATTGTATTGCATTCAATATGCAATCAATCAATGTGTCTTTACTGGTTGCAACAGGTGTGTTAAGATGTAGGCCTGTATTAGGCCTTTGTTACAGTGTTGCAAATATACTGTGCCATCTACAAAATTAGGCCCCGGCTGTCAGTACTGTTTAAATTGAAGTATCCAATGAGTAGCTCTGCCATATATACCACTTTTCTGACTGCATGAATTCTTTTGTGAAACATTGTCTCCCTCTTGTGGACCACCGAATTTTAAATGTGGTGTATTATATGTATTTAAAAAAAAAGGAAAAATGGTGTCTGTGCTGATTTTGACTATGCTTGTCTTGTCCATCTACACCTGTGTGAGTATTGTAATGCTTTGGACCAATCAGGTGCGCTGCCTGCAGTAGATAGAATCTGAGCACGGAACCTTCACGTGCAGTCACAATGAGCCTTTGGCCATTGTCTCCGGAACTCTCACGTGTCACAATGGGCTCTTGGCCTATAACAGGCAGTGAAAAATGGCCGCCGTCTTCAGTCTGCTGCTGGTGCAGCAGCAGACCACATGGCAGGGGGGGTCTGTGCCCAGCTTCAGGAGAGTTGGGAAGACAACTGCTCGCCTGTCTGTTTTTTGAATTTCCCACTCAGTTACTGCACACTTTAGAGCAAAAGGGGGATGGAGGGTGTGTTAAAATAGGTGGAGATATGCAGATTCAAAACGCGTTGTGCACAGCTTGAACACACACACATACACAGTAGAACTGTCATTGAGAAGGCCTCCAGAGCTTCTAGAAATGCCTTCCCCTTGGCAATTTTTGCTCTCTCCACAATGGGTGTCGGTTTTAGGCCTTGGTGCGGCAGAAGTGGCAAACCATTTCTGGTTATCTCTCCTCTGCCTTTCGCATCCGTCATCGTCGCCGCCGCTCAAGATCAAGTGTAGTATCTGATACGTCCCGTATTTGGGGACCAGTTGGGGGCTTTGCTTTCACCTATGTATGTCAAACATTGTATTGCATTCAATATGCAATCAATCAATGTGTCTTTACTGGTTGCAACAGGTGTGTTAAGATGTAGGCCTGTATTAGGCCTTTGTTACAGTGTTGCAAATATACTGTGCCATCTACAAAATTAGGCCCCGGCTGTCAGTACTGTTTAAATTGAAGTATCCAATGAGTAGCTCTGCCATATATACCACTTTTCTGACGGCATGAATTCTTTTGTGAAACATTGTTTCCCTCTTGTGGACCACCGAATTTTAAATGTGGTGTATTATATGTATTTAAAAAAAAGGAAAAATGGTGTCTGTGCTGATCTTGACTATGCTTGTCTTGTCCATCTACACCTGTGTGAGTATTGTAATGCTTTGGACCAATCAAGTGCGCTGCCTGCAGTAGATAGAATCTGAGCACGGAACCTTCACGTGCAGTCACAATGAGCCTTTGGCCATTGTCTCCGGAACTCTCACGTGTCACAATGGGCTCTTGGCCTATAACAGGCAGTGAAAAATGGCCGCCGTCTTCAGTCTGCTGCTGGTGCAGCAGCAGACCACATGGCAGGGGGGGTCTGTGCCCAGCTTCAGGAGAGTTGGGAAGACAACTGCTCGCCTGTCTGTTTTTTGAATTTCCCACTCAGTTACTGCACACTTTAGAGCAAAAGGGGGATGGAGGGTGTGTTAAAATAGGTGGAGATATGCAGATTCAAAACGCGTTGTGCACAGCTTGAACACACACACATACACAGTAGAACTGTCATTGAGAAGGCCTCCAGAGCTTCTAGAAATGCCTTCCCCTTGGCAATTTTTGCTCTCTCTCCACAATGGGTGTCGGTTTTAGGCCTTGGTGCGGCAGAAGTGGCAAACCATTTCTGGTTATCTCTCCTTTGCCTTTCGCATCCGTCGTCGTCGCCGCCACTCAAGATCAAGTGTAGTATCTGATACGTCCCCTATTTGGGGACCAGTTGGGGGCTTTGCTTTCACCTATGTATGTCAAACATTGTATTGCATTCAATATGCAATCAATCAATGTGTCTTTACTGGTTGCAACAGGTGTGTTAAGATGTAGGCCTGTATTAGGCCTTTGTTACAGTGTTGCAAATATACTGTGCCATCTACAAAATTAGGCCCCGGCTGTCAGTACTGTTTAAATTGAAGTATCCAATGAGTAGCTCTGCCATATATACCACTTTTCTGACTGCATGAATTCTTTTGTGAAACATTGTCTCCCTCTTGTGGACCACCGAATTTTAAATGTGGTGTATTATATGTATTTAAAAAAAAAGGAAAAATGGTGTCTGTGCTGATTTTGACTATGCTTGTCTTGTCCATCTACACCTGTGTGAGTATTGTAATGCTTTGGACCAATCAGGTGCGCTGCCTGCAGTAGATAGAATCTGAGCACGGAACCTTCACGTGCAGTCACAATGAGCCTTTGGCCATTGTCTCCGGAACTCTCACGTGTCACAATGGGCTCTTGGCCTATAACAGGCAGTGAAAAATGGCCGCCGTCTTCAGTCTGCTGCTGGTGCAGCAGCAGACCACATGGCAGGGGGGGTCTGTGCCCAGCTTCAGGAGAGTTGGGAAGACAACTGCTCGCCTGTCTGTTTTTTGAATTTCCCACTCAGTTACTGCACACTTTAGAGCAAAAGGGGGATGGAGGGTGTGTTAAAATAGGTGGAGATATGCAGATTCAAAACGCGTTGTGCACAGCTTGAACACACACACATACACAGTAGAACTGTCATTGAGAAGGCCTCCAGAGCTTCTAGAAATGCCTTCCCCTTGGCAATTTTTGCTCTCTCTCCACAATGGGTGTCGGTTTTAGGCCTTGGTGCGGCAGAAGTGGCAAACCATTTCTGGTTATCTCTTCTCTGCCTTTCGCAACCGTCGTCGTCGCCGCCGCTCAAGATCAAGTGTAGTATCTGATACGTCCCCTATTTGGGGACCAGTTGGGGGCTTTGCTTTCACCTATGTATGTCAAACATTGTATTGCATTCAATATGCAATCAATCAATGTGTCTTTACTGGTTGCAACAGGTGTGTTAAGATGTAGGCCTGTATTAGGCCTTTGTTACAGTGTTGCAAATATACTGTGCCATCTACAAAATTAGGCCCCGGCTGTCAGTACTGTTTAAATTGAAGTATCCAATGAGTAGCTCTGCCATATATACCACTTTTCTGACGGCATGAATTCTTTTGTGAAACATTGTCTCCCTCTTGTGGACCACCGAATTTTAAATGTGGTGTATTATATGTATTTAAAAAAAAAGGAAAAATGGTGTCTGTGCTGATTTTGACTATGCTTGTCTTGTCCATCTACACCTGTGTGAGTATTGTAATGCTTTGGACCAATCAGGTGCGCTGCCTGCAGTAGATAGAATCTGAGCACGGAACCTTCACGTGCAGTCACAATGAGCCTTTGGCCATTGTCTCCGGAACTCTCACGTGTCACAATGGGCTCTTGGCCTATAACAGGCAGTGAAAAATGGCCGCCGTCTTCAGTCTGCTGCTGGTGCAGCAGCAGACCACATGGCAGGGGGGGTCTGTGCCCAGCTTCAGGAGAGTTGGGAAGACAACTGCTCGCCTGTCTGTTTTTTGAATTTCCCACTCAGTTACTGCACACTTTAGAGCAAAAGGGGGATGGAGGGTGTGTTAAAATAGGTGGAGATATGCAGATTCAAAACGCGTTGTGCACAGCTTGAACACACACACATACACAGTAGAACTGTCATTGAGAAGGCCTCCAGAGCTTCTAGAAATGCCTTCCCCTTGGCAATTTTTGCTCTCTCTCCACAATGGGTGTCGGTTTTAGGCCTTGGTGCGGCAGAAGTGGCAAACCATTTCTGGTTATCTCTCCTCTGCCTTTCGCATCCGTCGTCGTCGCCGCCGCTCAAGATCAAGTGTAGTATCTGATACGTCCCGTATTTGGGGACGAGTTGGGGGCTTTGCTTTCACCTATGTATATCAAACATTGTATTGCATTCAATATGCAATCAATCAATGTGTCTTTACTGGTTGCAACAGGTGTGTTAAGATGTAGGCCTGTATTAGGCCTTTGTTACAGTGTTGCAAATATACTGTGCCATCTACAAAATTAGGCCCCGGCTGTCAGTACTGTTTAAATTGAAGTATCCAATGAGTAGCTCTGCCATATATACCACTTTTCTGACTGCATGAATTCTTTTGTGAAACATTGTCTCCCTCTTGTGGACCACCGAATTTTAAATGTGGTGTATTATATGTATTTAAAAAAAAAGGAAAAATGGTGTCTGTGCTGATTTTGACTATGCTTGTCTTGTCCATCTACACCTGTGTGAGTATTGTAATGCTTTGGACCAATCAGGTGCGCTGCCTGCAGTAGATAGAATCTGAGCACGGAACCTTCACGTGCAGTCACAATGAGCCTTTGGCCATTGTCTCCGGAACTCTCACGTGTCACAATGGGCTCTTGGCCTATAACAGGCAGTGAAAAATGGCCGCCGTCTTCAGTCTGCTGCTGGTGCAGCAGCAGACCACATGGCAGGGGGGGTCTGTGCCCAGCTTCAGGAGAGTTGGGAAGACAACTGCTCGCCTGTCTGTTTTTTGAATTTCCCACTCAGTTACTGCACACTTTAGAGCAAAAGGGGGATGGAGGGTGTGTTAAAATAGGTGGAGATATGCAGATTCAAAACGCGTTGTGCACAGCTTGAACACACACACATACACAGTAGAACTGTCATTGAGAAGGCCTCCAGAGCTTCTAGAAATGCCTTCCCCTTGGCAATTTTTGCTCTCTCTCCACAATGGGTGTCGGTTTTAGGCCTTGGTGCGGCAGAAGTGGCAAACCATTTCTGGTTATCTCTTCTCTGCCTTTCGCAACCGTCGTCGTCGCCGCCGCTCAAGATCAAGTGTAGTATCTGATACGTCCCCTATTTGGGGACCAGTTGGGGGCTTTGCTTTCACCTATGTATGTCAAACATTGTATTGCATTCAATATGCAATCAATCAATGTGTCTTTACTGGTTGCAACAGGTGTGTTAAGATGTAGGCCTGTATTAGGCCTTTGTTACAGTGTTGCAAATATACTGTGCCATCTACAAAATTAGGCCCCGGCTGTCAGTACTGTTTAAATTGAAGTATCCAATGAGTAGCTCTGCCATATATACCACTTTTCTGACTGCATGAATTCTTTTGTGAAACATTGTCTCCCTCTTGTGGACCACCGAATTTTAAATGTGGTGTATTATATGTATTTAAAAAAAAAGGAAAAATGGTGTCTGTGCTGATTTTGACTATGCTTGTCTTGTCCATCTACACCTGTGTGAGTATTGTAATGCTTTGGACCAATCAGGTGCGCTGCCTGCAGTAGATAGAATCTGAGCACGGAACCTTCACGTGCAGTCACAATGAGCCTTTGGCCATTGTCTCCGGAACTCTCACGTGTCACAATGGGCTCTTGGCCTATAACAGGCAGTGAAAAATGGCCGCCGTCTTCAGTCTGCTGCTGGTGCAGCAGCAGACCACATGGCAGGGGGGTCTGTGCCCAGCTTCAGGAGAGTTGGGAAGACAACTGCTCGCCTGTCTGTTTTTTGAATTTCCCACTCAGTTACTGCACACTTTAGAGCAAAAGGGGGATGGAGGGTGTGTTAAAATAGGTGGAGATATGCAGATTCAAAACGCGTTGTGCACAGCTTGAACACACACACATACACAGTAGAACTGTCATTGAGAAGGCCTCCAGAGCTTCTAGAAATGCCTTCCCCTTGGCAATTTTTGCTCTCTCCACAATGGGTGTCGGTTTTAGGCCTTGGTGCGGCAGAAGTGGCAAACCATTTCTGGTTATCTCTCCTCTGCCTTTCGCATCCGTCATCGTCGCCGCCGCTCAAGATCAAGTGTAGTATCTGATACGTCCCGTATTTGGGGACCAGTTGGGGGCTTTGCTTTCACCTATGTATGTCAAACATTGTATTGCATTCAATATGCAATCAATCAATGTGTCTTTACTGGTTGCAACAGGTGTGTTAAGATGTAGGCCTGTATTAGGCCTTTGTTACAGTGTTGCAAATATACTGTGCCATCTACAAAATTAGGCCCGGCTGTCAGTACTGTTTAAATTGAAGTATCCAATGAGTAGCTCTGCCATATATACCACTTTTCTGACGGCATGAATTCTTTTGTGAAACATTGTTTCCCTCTTGTGGACCACCGAATTTTAAATGTGGTGTATTATATGTATTTAAAAAAAAGGAAAAATGGTGTCTGTGCTGATCTTGACTATGCTTGTCTTGTCCATCTACACCTGTGTGAGTATTGTAATGCTTTGGACCAATCAGGTGCGCTGCCTGCAGTAGATAGAATCTGAGCACGGAACCTTCACGTGCAGTCACAATGAGCCTTTGGCCATTGTCTCCGGAACTCTCACGTGTCACAATGGGCTCTTGGCCTATAACAGGCAGTGAAAAATGGCCGCCGTCTTCAGTCTGCTGCTGGTGCAGCAGCAGACCACATGGCAGGGGGGTCTGTGCCCAGCTTCAGGAGAGTTGGGAAGACAACTGCTCGCCTGTCTGTTTTTTGAATTTCCCACTCAGTTACTGCACACTTTAGAGCAAAAGGGGGATGGAGGGTGTGTTAAAATAGGTGGAGAT